>NC_084637.1:15166555-15241555 GCF_033978795.1 Nerophis ophidion | reverse complement strand
GAGCTGCCTCTATTTTTTAAATTGTATTTATTTACTAGCAAGCTGGTCTCGCTTTGCTTGACATTCTTAATTCCAAGAGAGACAAAACTCAAATAGAATTTGAAAATCCAAGAAAATATTTTAAAGTCTTGGTCTTCACTTGTTTGAATAAATTCATTTTTTTTTTTTTACTTTGCTTCTTATAACTTTCAGAAAGACAATTTTAGAGAAAAAATACAACCTTAAAAATGATTTTAGGATTTTTAAACACATATACCTTTTTACCTTTTAAATTCCTTCCTCTTCTTTTCTGACAATTTAAATCAATGTTCGAATAAATTTTTTTTATTGTAAAGAATAATAAATACATTTTAATTTAATTCTTCATTTTAGCTTCTGTTTTTTAAACGAAAAATATTTGTGAAATATTTCTTCAAACTTATTATGATTAAAATTCCAAAAAGTTATTCTGGCAAATCTAGAAAATTTGTAGAGTCAAATTTAAATCTTATTTCAAAGTCGTTTGAATTTCTTTAAAAAAATTTGTTCTGGAAAATCTACAAAAAAAAAAAGATTTGTCTTTGTTAGAAATATAGTTTGGTCCAATTTGTAATATATTCTAACACAATGCAGATTGGATTTTAACCTATTTAAAACATGTCATCAAAATTCTAAAATTAATCTTAATCAGGAAAAATTACTAATGATGTTCCATATTAATTGTTTCCCTGTTTTCACTTCTTTTGAACCGTTCAATTAAGTGTTTTTTTCATCATTTATTCTCTACAAAAAACCTTCCGTAGATGGAAAAAAAATGTACGACGGAATGACAGATGGAAATACCCATTCTTTTTATATATATATATATATATATATATATATATATATATATATATATATATATATATATATATATATATATATATATATATATATATATATATATATATATTATTAAAGGTAAATTGAGCAAATTGGCTATTTTTGGCAATTTATTTAAGTGTGTATCAAACTGGTAGCCCTTCGCATCAATCAGTACCCAAGAAGTAGCTCTTAGTTTCAAAAAGGTTGGTGACCCCTGCTTTAGCCTATGCTGATGTTTAAATAGTCCTTGGCTGCCTCCTATTGTAAGGACTGAAACTTTCATGCTAAGCATATAGAAACTCCGTCGGACCGACGCAGATAAAAGTCGTTGACCCGACGTTGGCTCGTCAACTATGTGTTATATGCTTTGATTTTCTTAGCTTTTTTTTTAGTTTTTCCGTGTAAAACTAAAATGCACACATTAACAAACAAACATAAAGCTATGTTATTCAAGCATACTGTAATGTCATCCAAATTACTTTAGAATGTTAATATTAGCTTTACACAAATATGCAAATATTAGCATAAATTACAAATGGGGTGTTCAAATTATTTCGATGTTGGAAATAAATGCATCTCTAAGTCATCAAAACCCTCATTGAAACTGGAAAACTAAAAAAGTGCATACACATCATAATTTCATGAAGATATCATACGGTCAAATTAACCAACTTTCCATCCTATAAAAATCTTAAACACTTACAGATTTATCTTTTCCAAAGCTTGTAGGAACGTACACAACTTGTCTGCTTTTCATCCGTACCAACTGTGACTTCATGAAATTCAGTTGTTAAGGCGGCTGCCTTAACAACAAAGTGCCACCGCCTAATCTAACGTCTTAACAAGATCTCAAGCCACATGTGCACATTTAAAAAACTATCTCTGTCCCCAAGCAAACGCATAGTGAGTGTCACACGCATGCCAAATAATAATAATAGTAATAATGGATTAGATTTATATCGCGCTTTTCTATTGTTAGATACTCAAAGCGCTCACAGATTAAGTGGGAACCCATCATTCATTCACACCTGGTGGTGGTAAGCAACATACGTAGCCACACCTGCCCTGGGGTAGACTGACGGAAGCGTGGCTGCCAGTTTGCGCCTACGGCCCCTCCGACCACTACCAATCATTCATCATTCATTCACCAGTGTGAGCAGCACCAGGGGCAAGGGTGAAGTGTCCTGCCCAAGGACACAACGGCAGCGATTTGGATGTCAATAGGTGGGAAGCGAACCTTCAACCCTCAGGTTTCTGGCACGGCCGCTCTACCCACTACGCCATGCCGCCCCCAAAATACTGGGGGCGCTGTAGCCTAGGACTTAAGACCATTTTAGCCAATCAGAAACACCCAAAACGTCGTTTCCGGAGGCGGCATATAGCAAAAATGGCGAGTCAAGTCAAGAAAGAATTATATACAGGGTTTCCCGCAGCGCTTTGTTGCTAAGGCGGCCGCCTTAACAACAAAGAGCCGCCGCCGAAGCTAAATTCTTAACAAGCTGCTACGCTTTGTACTGCATCTGTCTCTGACAGTACTCTCTGCAGCACCCAGCATTGTCCCACCCACAGAACCATCTGATTGGTTACACACAGAGGGGTAACAGCCAATCAGCAGTGCGTATTCAGAGCAATAACAGCCACGCAGAGCGGTAACAGCCAATCAGCAGTGCGTATTTAGAGCGAACGGAGTCTGTGCTCCAGTGTCGTGATGAGCAGATAGGTGTTTAGCAGGTGAGCATCAGGCAGCGGACTCTCCCCAAATTTTAATAAACACCTCCCAGTCAACTACTAGTAACATCACTATGAGCCCGTTGACATTCTAGAAACATAAACTGCAGCTCAGCTCACTCGCAGTCCTTGAAGTGAAGGCTCATTAGCTTTTAGCGTAACGTTAGTTCATTTTGCGTTGTGTGCATGTGTGTGTTTGTTACAGACAGCAAAGCTCTGTCTGTCTGTTATTTCACTTTCTTTTTTTCCTGTGTTGATTGACCTGTGTTGAAACAGCAAAAAAGAACATTATGTTAAATGAAGAGTTTCCTGAAGCTGTCTCTGATATATAAAAATGTAACTGCATCATAAGCCTACATGAACTCCATGGTGTTCAGGGATGAATAGTCTCTCCTATTGCTTTTGTACTATTTTTTCAGCTACAGTTAGTAATGTAGCAGCCTAGTTTTGAATGGCAGGGTGCCTGCTATCACATGTTGATAAAAATATAACATTTACATAATAAAAATCAACTGCAGGCTTCCCAAATGCTGTAATAAATTAAGCATGAGGAGTTGAGCAAATGTCAGCATGTGGCATAATAATGACATACTGTACTTAGTATCTCAGGTAACTAAGACTGTTTTGTTTTTACCTTATGGAAATAATATTGAGATATATATCGCCATTTAGCATATGGAGCGGAAAACGCAGCCAAAAATTGTAGGCCTCTTCACGCGACGAAGCCGGCCTACTTCACCACAGCCTGTAGTCTATTGACCCCCAGGCTGTGGTGGCAGCGATGAGGTGAAGACATGATACGGACAGGCCGAGTAACACCGATCCTAACACCCACCCATCCCACTCGCCGGTCTGTCCACCAGAGAGACACCACCTTAACTAACACATTTTCTGGGGGAAACACTGAAATATGTGGACTGACAGAGGAGTAGAGCTACTTTTAAGGTTTGTTTTGAAATTTAAAGTTAACAAAACTCAACAAAGTGTTGACTGGTAAACTTGCCAGTTCAAGCATGGTGACATTCTTACCCTATTTTTGGAGCGACATCTGAGGAATTTCCTCATCGGAAAGAGGACATCACCAAAACAACTATCGGCACTAAACTGAAAGCGTTTCGTCGAAAGTACAGAACATGCAGTCGACACAGGTAGAAGAGGTGGTAGAGTTGTTTTGCTGTACTTCCAACTATGCAAGCAGATCTGGGGCGGTTCTCCATCAACTACATCCATTCAATTTGGAATAGAAACATCAGATATTGACACAAGCTCTCACAGGAGTTGGGATTCTCCATTCACCCTTGACAGCCTGGTCACAGACAAAGATATGCCGAATGATGTACAAGAGCAGCGAGATTCCAATAGGAGAAATCCACAATCTTCTGTGGTGAAAGAGAGAAGAGCTCTACTTCAGCTATGTGGGCGCTAACTACATTGCTAGGAAGTAATATTGTTAAAAGGCAGATAGATGTTATATATCTGAGGCATCGAAATATTTTTATATGAACTGCACTGCAATTACAAATGCTCTCAGTACAAGTGGGACAAAAATACTTGTTTTGGAATCCAAAGTCAAGATGGCAAGCATTTATTAATGTTCAGCTGTTTTAGATGTATTTAAATAGGGTTGTATTAAAAATGCTTGGAGTAGTTTCTTGTAATAAATAATATTGACTAAGGAAAACTGCAGTTGCATTAAATATTATTTTTTTCTATCAAATTTAAAATACCTTGAAGTGACACATATTGTTTCCCGACGATGTTGAGGGTTATATGACATGTTGTAAGTAACATTTCTCTATCTTACACCTGTGCTAAATTGGGTTTACCAATTTAGTATTTACCAATAAATACTAATCAGATATATACTATAAAACAAGGGACTCGTAAAAATTAACATATTATTTAAAAAATATTATAAAACATATTATTTCGCAGTGCTAAGAGCCACATAGGACCAAAAATACAAAATAAAAATCTGTCTGGAGCCACAAAAAACTAAAAGGCATATATAAGTCTTATAATGAAGGCAACACATGACATGTCTATATTAGCTATAATAGCCTACTATCAAAATGACTGTGTCTCGCAGGCTGAAGCAAATCTTCGTTGACAGAAATGTTGAAATGTAATATTAATTCTACACATTTTTACAACATTACAAAATATTAGTAAATCAGAGGAAATTACTGGCTTTTAATGGCCAAAGGTATAAATGTGTGTCCAAGTTAAAGGAAACGGCAGGCTGTCTTCTTTTAATAGAATTATTACTGTCTTTGGGAAGCTAGGTAATGTTTGCTGTGGTCTGGAACAGCATGGCACATAAACAACTATCAGAAATACAGCCGATATTACATACAGATAATGTGTCATGAGACATGTAGAGCTAAATTTTATACAAAGAGGCTCAAAGTAAAGGATATTAAATGACCTCAAATATACCTACAAACATAATGGTGCAATATGTACATACAGCTAGCCTAAATAGCACATTAGCATTGATTAGATTGCAGTCATGCACTGACCAAATATGTCAATAACATCAACAAAGCGCACCTTTGCATTCACGCACAGCATGGAACTTTTGGTGGACAAAATAAGACAAAGAAGCAGTGAAAGATTTTACATGTAAACAGTCTGTCCACAGTCCACACTATGGTGAGTTCAAGAACCCCCAAAATTAGTAGGACAAAACTATGTTCACCAAATATTCTCATCAGTGAAGCATATACACACACATATTACACAGCTAGCCTTCTAACAATTAAGAAGGTTTGTATGTTTGTCCTCTAACAAAAAACATACTAAAACCCAAAAAATGTTTTCCCCCGTCTTTTTCCATTTTCAAAATGCTTCAGGGGGCCACTAGGGTGGCACTAAAGAGCCACATGCAGCTCAAGAGCCGCGGGTTGCTGTCCCCCGACTTCAGCTTTAGACTTCTTGTTTGTAGATTGTCATTATTGCCACAAGTGGTAGAAAAGTGTATTACAACTGACTACAGCTATGGACCACATTTGAGATATAGATATTTTTTGGCGGCCCTCCAGGAGGCGCTCGCCGCCCAACAATGGGCCACGGCCCTATGGTTACGAAACACTGGTGTAATGTAAATGAATAAAGGTTAAAATGGAAGTTTTCTGCTGTCTATGGTTTGCAATTAGCCTTAAAGGCCTACTGAAACCCACTACTACCGACCACGCAGTCTGATAGTTTATATATCAATGATGAAATATTAACATTGCAACACATGCCAATGCGGCCTTTTTAGTTTACTAAATTGCACTTTTAAATTTCCAGCGAGGTATCCTGTTGAAAACGTCGCGAAATGATGACTCTTATGTTGACGCGTGCTTGTGACGTTATTGGTTGGAGCGAACATTTCAGCCCAGCACCACACACGGCTAAAAGTCGTCTCTTTTCATCGCATAATTGCACAGTATTTTGGACATCTGTGTTGCTGAATCTTTTGCAATTTGTTCAATTAATAATGGAGACGTCAAATAAGAATGCTGTTGGTGGAAAGCGGTGGATTGCAGCTGCCTTTAGCAACCGAGACACAGACGGTGTTTCTTTGTTTGTTGTGAAGTTTTAACACAGAGCGGTCAGGCGGACATGTTTCTCTACGTCAACCAGCAAGTTTTTGGATGGGAAAATTGTGACATTAAGTCGGCTCTTACCGGAGACTTCAGTGGATTATGTGACTTCCTCCTGCAGCCCAAAAAGGCAGCTGTGATCTTGGCTCCTTGGCTTCTCTCGGAGACATTGCCGTTCACCCCAGCCATCCGACTTTCAGGTATGACTTTACAATCCCACTAAAACACTATTAAAACAATAAGCAGATACGGAATTTTCTGGAATTATCCTAGTAACTGTGTCTAACTACATCTGAAACGCTTCCACTACCGCAAAGCCGTCGCCTTTTATTTTTTCTTTTTTTTGTAGTCATTCACTCTAAATTTCCTCATCCACAAATCTTTCATCCTCGCTCAAATTAATGGGGAAATCGTCGCTTTCTCGGTCCGAATAGTTATTGCTGCTGGAGGCTATGATTGTAAACAATGTGAGGATGTGAGGAGCCCTACAACCCGTGACGTCACGCGCACATCGTCTGCTACTTCTGGTACAGGCAAGGCTTTTTTTATTAGGGACCAAAAGTTGCGAACTTAATCGTCAATGTTCTCTACTAAATCCTTTCAGCAAAAATATGGCAATATCGCAATATGATCAAGTACGACACATAAAATGGACCTGTTATACCCGTTTGAATAAGAAAATCTCATTTCAGTAGGCCTTTAATGCTTGGATTTGACTGACGTCACGTCCCGCTCATCAAATATGCGTGGTGGTCAAGCGACCTCTGTTCTCTGTGGGTACTCTGCGCTCTTTAGACTGTCTCAAAGAAAAAATGCCCTTTACTTGCGTTGTTTTCGGCTGTACGAATCGTTCAAATCGTGAAAAGGATAAACGTTTTAGAACATCTTTTCTCGGACATTGTACTTCACATATGCATATATATGCATATATATACACATATATATGTACATACATACATATATACATACATACATTGTGCTTCAGATACTGTCGTCACTTCAGCTTTCTTTACGGACACTGGCATTCTGTAATTTTGTTGAAGTCGTTATGGTTTGCGCTAGCACTGGTGATGCAGGCCAAACTGGGATCTTTGCAGATCCAAGCTCCATTCTCAGTGGGTACTCTGCGCCATTAAAACTTTCCCTAAGAAAAAATGCCATATGGTTGTGCTGTTTTCGGCTGTAGGAATGGTTCAAATTGCGAACAAGTTAAATGTTTCTTCAGAGTTCCTCAAGAGGTAATCAAAAAGGGCGGAAGAGGGCAAGATTTGACGAAAGGACGTCAAGAAAAGCAGCTCACCCTCCAGTCCAAGAGAGCAGACTCGAAGAATGCATGAGTTTGCAGTGATCACGTCATTAAAAGTTTTGTTTGATATAGGGCTGGGCGATGTATCGATACACCCGATATATCGCAGGTTTGTCTCTGTGCGATATAGAAAATTACTATATCGTGATATTCGAGTATACGTTCTCACGCAGTTGCTTTTAGCTGCTGGCATTACACTACAGGTTCTTCCCACTCTTTCTTGTCTCTCGTTCTCACAGACAGCAAGCGCACTATCTTACATACGTCACATACGTATAGGCCCTCGCAGAGCAGAGAGGTAGCAGCATGGGTAACGTTCGCTGGTAATACGAGAGAAAGAATGTTCGAATCTGGTAACATGAAGGAATAATTAATTCCCAAGAAAAACAGCAGGGGGTCCATTGTCTGGCGGTGGTTTGGCTTCAAGTGGGAATATGTCGAACAGACAACCGTAATCTGTCAAGTGTGGGGCAAAAGCGTTGCTACAAAAAGTAGCATTACTGCTAATATGTAGCATCATCTGAAAAGTCTCCTGCTAGAGAATGAAGAGTGCTTACTCGGAATGTCAACATCTCCATTCGGTATCACACCAACAAAATGCAGAACCAACCATTTCCACATCAACACCGTATGAAAAAAATAGTCATCAACATAAGGAGATAACCACATAGCGATTTGATTTCCCATTATGCAGCTCATTTTATTTAACAGTTATTGAAATATCTTGTGTGACATCATGCACAAAAGTGCACTTTGTTTGTTTGTTTTAAACTATTGTAATGGCTTTCTGTTCAAAAAGTGCACTTTAATTTACTGTTGTTTTTATATGTCATCTTAGTGACATCATGCACAAAAGTGCACTAATAGCTTGTTTTAAAATGTCTCTGACAATCTTGCACTTTCTGTTTTGAAATTACATGAATGTTTGAGCCACTGCTTAATAACTGTTAAATAAATATAGTTTTGGTCAATTGACTTAGTTGTGATTTCCCTCTGCATGAACGTTTAAAATGAGCATGTATTAATGCAGTATGAACAAGAATGTTTTAATGTAGACACATAGAGTCATCATACTGCTGTGATTATGTGCATCAAGTGTTTATTCAAGGCTAAGGCAAAATATTATGATATATACTTTGTATCGTGATATGGCCTAAAAATATTGAGATACTAAAAAAAAGGCTATATTGCCGTTTATTATTTCCCATTTAAATGTTATCTGGATATTATTTGTAATTCTCAAACAAGTTTGCTACGAGTGTTTCAAAAAAAAAACTCACTGTGAGCAAAACCTCGAAGAGTAAAGCTTTTACAAAAAGCAACGATCATAAATGGCGCCCTTAGCACATACAAAAAGTTGACTTCTATAGTTGTTGGAGCCATCGAAAGAGGAGCATTTTTATTGGTTTTGAGCGGTGATGCAATCGATGCATGGCCAAGCCTTGATAATCAATCTGTTTGCGCGAGCTGCAAACACGAGACGCCAGCAGAAATCGTTTTCAACCTCTCTGTATTGAACCTTAGTTTTCAAATGAAAAGACAGTACAAAGCGTTTAAGTAACGCTGTTTTGGTTTTGATAATTGATTTAGATTTGAGCCAACAACTTGATGCATGCATCGGCTTTGTGTTAGTTTAATTTGGCATAGCTTACACACCCAACAATTATTTCATTAATTGCTCATTCGAAGACTCACCCACTTCAACATGAGTCAGCAAAATCAATCATGTCAGTAGACAAAGTATTTTTATGTATTTTTTATTGTTTTTTGTCCTGTCCAGCTACTCAGGCAAATCATATAGTTGATGTAGATGCCCATATCGGCTGTACAGATTTACTTTACAAAAGAGAAGTGTGGGATACTTCTCTTGTTGCCTTATTTGTGTGTGACTTTATTAAAAGCATTTATATTATTATTTGGTGCAGCCGGGCCGGAGCAGGAGGGGATAGGAAGAGGGTGAAAAAGGAAGACAAAGGGGGAAATTGTGGGGACAAGAGAGGGATAAGACAGAGAGACAACAACCGAAAACACAACAATAACTATAACAACAACAACAGGACAACATCAGCAAATTGGATATATATACGGTAAAAGTGATAGCAAAGAAGCAGTTGGTGAAATAAATATTAATAATACAGAAATGACAATGAACATTATCACACTACAAATGGAGCAATACAAATACCAATAGAAACAGCACTATTGATAATAAATAATAATTATTACTTCTATCAACCATACAATTGTTTCAAATGCAACAATACATATATGTAATAACTTGAAATAAAATAGCAGATAAATGAAGGGGAAGAAAGAGAAGCCAACCTTGCAGATTGTTATAATAACAATACAACAAAACTGCGCCCCACCCTACCCCGCCCACCTCAACCGACGCAGGAGGGGAGGGTGGGGTTAGGTAGTAGCTGGGGTGAATAATGTAGCCCAGAAGAGTTAAGGTTGCGTGGGATTCTGGGCATTTGTTCTGTTGTGTTTATGTTGTTTTACAGTGCGG
Organism: Nerophis ophidion; assembly: GCF_033978795.1. Classification (NCBI taxonomy): domain Eukaryota; kingdom Metazoa; phylum Chordata; class Actinopteri; order Syngnathiformes; family Syngnathidae; genus Nerophis; species Nerophis ophidion. Next base: position 15,231,576 of record NC_084637.1, on the reverse strand, counting down.
ATGTTTTCCCGAAATGTGTTTGTCATTCTTGTTTGGTGTGGGTTCCCTGTGTGGCGCATATTAGTAAGAGTGTTTGTTGTTTATATCACAACCCTCAGTGTAAGCTGTATGGCTGTTGATCAATTATGCCTTGCAAATGCTTGAGGATGGTAAAAATCGCTTCACGCAACACGTGACCAGCCGGTACACATACAGCGTTGTGTAACAGCGGGCACGACTACGTGTATTAGAGGACGTTATGGGTATGCCACCACGGCCCGCACTCATTGTCGCTGTCCGAAGGAAAATCGGGGTATATTTACCCCAGTCAATTTTTGGGAAAGGCACTGAAGTTAAAAACCTCCTGGAAAATCAAGCATTAAGGCATGGAGACTGTTTCTACAAACATTTGTGAAAGAATGGGCCGCTCTCAGGAGCTCAGTGATTTCCAGCGCAGAAATGTCATACGATGCCACCTGTGCAACAAATACAGTCGTGAAATTTCCTCGCTCCATAATATTCCCATTCAACTGTCGGCTTTATTATAAGACAGTGGAAGAGTTTGGGAACAACAGCAACTCAGCCATGAAGTGGTAGGCCACTTAAACGGACAGAGAGGGGCCAGCAGATGCTGAAGCGCATAGTAGTGCAAAGAGGTCGCCGACTTTCTGCACAGTCAGTTGCTACAGCGCTCCAAACTTCATGTGACCTTCCAATTAGCCCACGTACAGTACGCAGAGAGCAATGCAAAGCATGGCCACTGGACTCTAAAGCAGTGGAGACGCGTTCTTTGGAGTGATGAATCACATTTTTCCATCTGGCAATCTAATGGACGAGTCTGGGTTTGGAGGTTGCCAGGAGAACTGTACATTTTGCACTGCATTGTGCCATGTGTGAAATTTGGTGGAGGAGGAATTATGGTGTGGGGTTGTTTTTTAGGAGTTGGGCTTGGCCCCTTAGTTCCAGTGAGAGGAACTTTGAATGTTCCAGGATACCAATACATTTTGGACAATTCGATGCTCCCAACCTTGTGGGAACAGATTGGAGTGGGCCCCTTCCTCTTTAATCAGGACTGTGCACCAGTGCACTAGCAAGGTCCATAATGACATGGATGACAGAGTCTGGTGTGGATGAACTGGACTGGCCTGACCTGAACCCGATAGAACACCTTTTGTATGACTTAGAACGGAGACTGAGAGCCAGGCCTTCTCGACCAACATCAGTGTGTGACCTCACCAATGCGCTTTTGGAAGAATGATCGAAAATTCCTATAAACAGACTCCGCACCCTTGTGGACAGCCTTGCCAGAAGTTTGAATAGCTGCAAAAAATGGGCCGACATTATACTGAACCCTATGGGTTAGGAATGGGATGGCAGTTCAAGTTCATAAGTGTGTCAAGGCAGGTGGCCAAATACTCTTGGCAATATAGTGCATGTTTGATGAAACGTGATTATATGCATGTGTGTACTTGTATATGTACAGTATGTTTATATGTATGTTTGTACAGTGAATGCGCATGTGGATGTACAAACTTTGAGTGTGTAGGTATATGGGAGCATAGGTACATATGTGTGCATGTATGTAAATATATATATATATATATACATATATATATACATATATATATACATATATATATATATATATATATATATATATATATATATATATATATATATATATATATATATATATATATAAATGTGTGTATGGGAGTGTGTGTATATATATATGTATTTGTATGTACAATATATTTGACTCAGAGTATATGCGGGAGCCAGTGTACGGCCCCAGAGAGCCCAACCCAAAATGGCAACTGTGGCACCCAGGGAACAAGGTACCATTGGCCCCACACAGCCAGGCCGGCCAGCGACAGGAACCCCAGAGCCCGGCTCACCGTGCCGCCCGGAACAGCCAGCAGGTGGCCGTAGACAGACGCGCCTGGCAGAGGACAAGGCACGGGAGAAGCAGGGGACAGCCAGCCCCCAAGCCAGCAAGAGACCACACCCACGCGGGTAGAAAGCGGGATGCCCCGCCCGAGGGGCCCAGAGACTCCCCGCAACCGAATGGGAAGACTTCCGCCGCCCCACCAGCAACAGGGCCTCCATGAGCCCAAACCCCATTTCCCGTAGAGCACGGTGGGGCCCTCACCAGGCCACCCCACCCAAGTCGGCTGCCGCAGGAACCACCCCCCCCCCCCCCCCCCCCTCCTGCAGGGACCCCAAAGATGGCGATGGAACGACCAGCAACTGCCCTGTCGAATCATTCCCCTGAGAGAGGGGAAAAGTAAAAAATAAATACAAATAATAATGATTAAAAAAAAATAATAATAAAAAAATAATAATAATAATAATAAAAAATGTATTTTTAAAATGTTTAACAAATTAAGATCACAGACACACTAAGTCACTACTCCAGCAGCTGGCCGACTTGAAGCACCGCATATATATATATATATATATATATATATATATATATATATATATATATATATATATATATATATATATATTTGTGTATATATATATATTTGTGTATATATGTATATATTTGTGTATATATGTGTATATATGTATATATATATGTGTATATATATGTATATATATATGTGTATATATATGTGTATATATATGTGTATATATATGTGTGTATATATATATGTGTATATATATGTGTATATATATGTATATATATGTGTATATATATGTGTGTATATATATATGTGTATATATATATGTGTATATACAGTATATGTGTATATATATATATGTGTATATACAGTATATGTGTATATATATATATGTGTATATATATATGTGTATATATATAAGTATATATATGTATGTATATATATGTATATGTATATATATGTATATGTATATATGTGTGTATATATATGTGTATGTATATATATGTGTATGTATATATATGTGTATATATATGTATATGTATATATATGTGTGTGTATATATATATATATATATGTATATATATATATATATATATATATATATATGTATGTGTGGCCCTGCGATGAGGTGGCGACTTGTCCAGGGTGTACGCCGCCGGGGCTCCCCTTTAGAGATAGAGTGAGAAGCTCTGTCATCCGGGAGGAGCTCAAAGTAAAGCCGCTGCTCCTCCACAGAGAGAGGAGCCAGATGAGGTGGTTTGGGCATCTGGTCAGGATGCCACCCGAACGCCTCGCTAGGGAGGTGTTTTGGACACTTCCGTCCGGTTGTACCTAAAATATTGGTTGGTTGCTACGTTAAAGTTTATTTTGGACATTTATACAATTTCAATATGATACATCACATATTACAACAGGTTGTAATGCAACGAGGAAGACCCAGGACATGTTGGGAAGACTGTCTCCCGGCTGGCCTTGGGATCCCCTGGGAGTAGCTGAACGAAGTGGCTGGGGAGAGAAAAGTCTGGACTTCCTTGCTTAGGCTGCTGCCCCTGCGACCCGACCTCAGATAAGCGGAAGAAGATGGATGGATACTATACTTAGCATTAGCATCTATCAAAATCAGCTTGGCCTCTTTGGATATCACTTCAAAACTTAAAGGGGAACATCATCATCAGACCTATGTAAGCGTCAATATATACCTTGATGTTGCAGAAAAAAGACCATATACAGATTTCCGAAATCTAAAAGGGTGAATTTGGCGATTTAAACGCTGTCGAAGCGATGACCTTTCACCCATGACGTCACAACGTGAATCGATCCGCCATTTTCTCAATCACATTACACACACCAAGTCAAATCAGCTCTGTTATTTTCCGTTTTTTCGATTGTTTTCCGTACCTTGGAGACATCATGCCTCGTCGGTGTGTTGTCGGAGGGTGTAACAACACGAACATGGACGGATTCAAGTTACACCAGTGGCCAAAAGATGCGAAAGTCCCTCGTTTGTTCTGCACACTGTACCGACGACAGCTATGCTATGACAGAGATGGCACAGAGATGTGTGGATATCCTGCGACACTCAAAGCAGATGCATTTCCAACGATAAAGTCAACGAAATCACAAAAGTGATTTTTTTGATGTTATTGACTTATGTGGAGTGTGCTAATCAGACATGTTTGGTCACGGCATGACTGCAAGCTAACCAATGCTAACATGCTATTTAGGCTAGCTGTATGTACATATTGCATCATTATGCCTCATTTGTAGCTATATTTGCATCCAGCGTTTCCCTCCACCCACATTTAATGCCAAACAAACACATACCAATCGTTGGTTAGAAGGCGATCGCCGAATTCGTCCGCGCTTCCTCCTGTGCCGCTGTCTGTCCTGATATGGCTCAAAAGCTTCTGTTCCTTCTTTAATTTCGTTTTCGGTACCTGCCTCCACACTCCAATCATCCGTTTCAGTACATGCGTAATCTGTTGAATGGCTTACGGCGCTGAAATCCGAGTCTGAATCCGAGATACTATGCTATAACTTTCTGTGCTATCCGCCGTGTTTGTTTTTGGTGGCTTCACGCAGTGACGTCACAGGACAATAGACGGGTGGATATAGCAATGGTGTAAATCAGGCACTTTGAAGCTGTTTTTCGGGATATTGCGTGATGGGTAAAGTTTTGAGAAAAACTTCTAAAAAAAAAAAAATAAGCCACTGGGAACTGATTTTTATTGGTTTTAACCCTTCAGAAATTGTGATAATGTTCCCCTTTAAGCTTCGGCGGCTGCTGCCGAGGTTGTGCCGCTTCAGCGAAGTCCGCTGATTTTAACAGGAGAGGATTATCATGTATTGTAATTTATTTTGCAAAAAGGGGAGTTTGACACGTGCACCTTCAGCATTTGCAGCAGTAACACTGAGCGACGTCATCCGACATGAGCGTGATGAGTGTGTCACCCTTTCATCTTCCTACATCTTTCCATCCATCTATTTTCTACCGCTTGTAGTTAATAGTCAAGCTGAACTCCATCCATCCATTTTCTATTTTACATTTAAATGCTCCCCCTCTTTTGTTTGTGTGGTGTGCAGGTGATGCAGGTTTGGTGGTCTGTCAGCTGGACAACCCCTCATTAGCTGCAGAGATGGAGTCCAGACTGCTGCTATATCCAAATGTGGACAAGGACTGGGTCAACCTCAGCTGCTCTGAAAGACTCACTCGAGCCAAGATCATCAGTAAGAGGAAGTTTGCACCAATGCATAATAAGGCTGGTAATGTGATGTTCCTCCTTCTTGCTTCAGTATCTCTCAGTCAAGAAGAACAGAACCAGACGATCCCTCGTCAGTCGTCTCCTACGGTGTGGAAGGCTCTGTATGCAGACAGATACACCTGTCAGGTAACTTATAGGGAAACTACACTATTTTGGGAATTTTGCACACGTTTTAATTTTTTTGCACTGGAATTAGGGCTGGGCGATATGGCCTTTTTTTAATATTTTGATATTTTTAGGCCATATCAGGATACACGATATATATGGCAATATTTTTCCTTAGCCTTGAATTAACACTTGATGCATATAATCACACCAGTGTGATGGTTCTATTTTGACATTAAAACATTTTTGTTCATACTGTATTAATATATGCTCATTTTAAACTCTCATGCAAAGAGGGAAATCACAACTAGGTCAACTGACCAAAACTGTATCTATTAAACATTTATTAAGCAGTGGCACAAACATTCATGTCATTTCAAAACAAAGTGCAAGATTTTCAGAGACATTTTAAAGCAAGCTATGAGTGCACTTTTGTGCATGATGTCACCAAGATGACATATCAAAACAACACTAAATTAAAATGCGCTTTTTGACCAGAACGGCACTACAATAGTTTAAAACAGTGGTTCTTAACCTTGTTTAAGGTACCGAACCCCACCCGTTTCATACGCGCATTCACCGAACCTTTTTTTAGTGAAAAATAAATGTATATATTTTTTTCAAATTCAAGACAAAGTTATATGTTTTTGGTAACATTTTAGTATGGGGAACATATTCTATGAAACAAAGACTTATTTTAGAGTTATTTGGTTAGGGTTAGGGTCAGGGTTAGAGGGTTAGGGTTATAATAAGGCCATGCCGAATAAAGCATTAATAAGTACCTAATAATGACTAGTTAAGAGCCAATATGTTACTAATTTGCATGTTAATAAGCAACTAATTAATGGTGAATATGTTGCCCATACTGAAGTGTTACCATGTATTTTTTACTGGTGCACAAAATGAACCGTGCATGAACATCACCTTGTTCAAACAACAAAACCAACACAGTGCATAAACTCATAACAAATTACACACCTGCAAATTTAGTCAGCTGTTGCCGTATTCGTAATACGCCGTTAGGGAGAGGTTGTTTTTACATGATGAGTCGGGTGTGTTTTGACCTCTGCCGAACCCCTGAGGCCGACTCACCGAACCCCTAGGGTTCGATTGAACCCAGGTTAAGAAACACTGGTTTAAAACAAATAAAGTGCACTTTTGTGCATGATGTCACACAAGATATTTCAATAACTATCAAATAAAAATGAGCTGCACAATAGGAAGTCAAATCGCTATGTGGTAGGTTACTGCGGACATTATCTCCTTATGTTGTTGACTATTTTTTTCATACGGTGTTGATGTGGAAATGCTTGCCTCGCCATTTTGTTGGTGTGGCACCGAACGGAGATGTTGACATGCTGAGTAAGCACGCTGAATCAGGCGGGCCGGTTCTACGATCGTAATGAAACTGGACTCACTGGTGACGGTGGCAGAGAAGAGGACTGTTGACAAACTAGTGAGCATCCTGGAGGATGCCAGTCACCCTCTGCATAGTTTTATCAGTAGCCAGAGGAGCCTGTTCAGTTCTAGACTGCTTCATCCCAAGTGCAGGAGTAATAGACTCAAAAACTCATTTGTCCCACACGCTATTAGACTGTACAAATCCTCTCTGGGGTGGGGGACGGGGGGTACTAGGATGACAGGGGATGCAAAACAATAACAGTGCAATACGTTTTCATAACATGCTCACTACTGCCTAGTCTCTCTTATTATATTCTTATTTTACTGTTATATTTTAAATCTCATTGTTGCTTTTTATTTTTATTCTTATTGTAATATTTTTCTATTTGTTTCTATTATAACCCCATTATTTACTTTTTACTGTTTGATTGATCTCAACTCTGTACACTGCGGCTGGAATTTTTAATTTTCCTGAAGGAACTCTCCTGAAGGAATCAATAAAGTACTATCTATCTATCTATCTATCCATCTATCCATCTATCTATCTATCTATCTATCATTCTCTAGCACAAGGGTGTCAAACTCAAATACAGAGTGGGCCAAAATTTAAAAACTGAACAAAGCCGCGGGCCAAAATTGAACGAATTAACCTTTTAATAGGACCTAAACAAGTTTTGCAATGAATATTGAACAAGCAAGGCTTATATAACTTTATAGTGACATGCAAAATCAAGTTTCAAATAATAATAATAATAATTAAAAAATATCAATGGCATATCAAATAAAATTTGGATAAAAATGTAATGCCTCTTTTCTATTTGCAGCCCTCTGAGGTAAGTATCAAAATAAACGTTTTCCAAAGGCTAATAATACATTTGAAAATAAAATAACAATAACGAATGAATCAAACATTCAAGTAGCCAGAGAAAGTGCAAGAATAAAAATGTTAATTATTGCTCAGTTTGCTAAACAACACCGAATATAAAACAAGCAAGGCTTATTAAACTTAACAGTGCAAAATTAACTTTCAAAAAACAAACAAAAGAATATCAATGGCATATTAAATAAAATGATAATTAAAAAAATGGTGGTAGCGGGGGGAGGGGTGTATAGTGTAGCGTCCCGGAAGAGTTAGTGCTGCAAGGGCTCCTGGGTATTTGTTCTGTTGTGTTTATGTTGCGAATGTTCTCCCGAAATGTGTTTGTCATTCTTGTTTGGTGTGGGTTCACAGTGTGGCGCATATTTGTAACAGTGTTAAAGTTGTTTACACGGCCACCTTCAGTATGGGTGTTGACCAAGTATGCCTTGCATTAATTTCTGTGCGTAAAAGCCGCATATATTATGTGACTGGGCTGGCACGCTGTTTGTAGGGAGGAAAAGAGGACATGACGACAGGTTATAGAGTACGATAAAGGCAGGGTCCTCAATATTGTTGTCCGGGTGGAAATCGGGAGAAATTCAGGAGAAATTCGCGAGAATGGTTGCCCCCGGGAGATATTCGAGAGGGGCACTGAAATTCGGGAGTCTTCTGGGAAAATCGGGAGGGTTGGCAAGTAAGAGTATTAGCGGTGAATGCGGGGTTACAGCGGCACCACTGCTGTATAATACCTTCGGGCCAGATCTAATGTTAATTTGATATTGGCCCGCGGGCCAGAGTTTGACACCCATGCTCTAGCAGGTGACTTTTCAAATGATGCTACATATGAGCAGTAATGCTACTTTTTGTAGCAACGCTTTTGCCCCAGACTTGACAAATTACGGTTGTCTGTTTGACAAATTTCCACTTGAAGCCAAACCACCGCCAGACGATGGACCCCCTGCTGTTTTTCTTGGGAATTATTTTTTCCTTCATGTCACCAGAATCGCACCTTCTTTCTCTCGTATTACCACTCGCACCACAGCTAACGTTACCCATGCTGCTACCTCTCAGCTTAGCGAGGGCATACACGTATGTGACGTATGTAAGAAGGTGCACTTGCTGTCTGTGAGGACAGACAAGAGAGTGGGAATAGCCTGTAGTGTAATGCCAGCAGCTAAAAGCAACTGCGTAAGAACGTATACTCGAATATCACAATATAGTCATTTTCTATATCGGACAGAGACAAACCCGTGACATATCAAGTATATCGATATATCGCCCAGCCCTAACTGTAACTAGTAAATAAATGTGAGTATTTCAGCAGATGAGGATGTCAATAAAGCAGAATAAGGTTGTTACCTCTCTCTGATCAATGCGCCGCTAAATGAAGGTCCATAACGTTTGCGCTGTCTCATAAGGACTGTGAATTATGAGCATAATTCCATTTTAAGATAAGACCGATTGAATACAGTTAAAATTGAGTCATCTTCACTTCTATTTGCTATTTTCCACCACAGGACGGTGCCGTGATTCCTTCTCATGGCGACCTCACATTTACTGTCCTGCTGCTTAATGCTGATTCTGCAGGAAACCCTTTGGAGCACTTTAGTGCGGAGGAAGCAGGTAAGACATTCTGAATGCTCAGTCAAGTTGTGAATAAGTACTGTTCTGAATATTACAAGAATATGGAGCATGGGCCGTTTGTGTCCCTTGGAAATAGCACGTATAAAGTCACGGAATGTAAAGGGCCTCTCTGAGGCTGACAAGATTGACACTTTTTTCATAGTTGTGAGCCTAAAAATGATATCTACAGTTAAGATTAGACACAGTATTGATTTTAGGCTTGTTTTGTAAGCACATTTTGGAACGGCCACTTTTAACTTCAAAATGTGACATCACCCACAGAAGACTGCAGACAATTTTATATTGCGTAGTATTTGTTTTGGTAGCATCTCCATACAAAATCACACTATTTTTGTGCAGAAGTTGAAATAATGATCAAATATTGCTGCCAAATGCATTGCTGCAAGTTGTAGAAATTAAATTAAAGAAGGGGTCAGCCTGCATATATTTACTTTTTTATTTTTTTTATTTCTTGTCCAGCTACTCAAGCAAAGCATATTGTTGATGTAGATGCCCGTATCGGCTTTACAAATTTACTTTACGAAAGAAAAGTGTGGGAAGGTTCTCTTGTTGCCTTATTTGTATTGTACTTTCTTAAATGGATTTATATTATTGTTTTATGCAGCCGGGCCGGAGCAGGGGGGGATAGAAAGTGAAAAAAAGGAAAACAGAGGGGGAAATAGCGGGTACAAGAAGGGGAGAAGATGGAGAGACAACAGCAGCAAACACAACAACTACAGAACAACATCAGCAAATAGGTTATGTACAAATATGATGGTAAAAGTGATAGCAAAGAAGCAGTTAGTGAAATGAATATTAATAATACAGGCATGACTATGAGCATTATTACACTACAAATACTAATAGAAATAGCACTATTGATAATGAATATTAACAATAATTTCCTCTTATCAACAATACAATTGTTTCAAATGCAACTATACCTATATGTAATAATAACTTGAAATACAAAAGAAAGCAGATAAGTGCATATATTTACAAATGATCGGAGTATGAGAAAAGTATAGGCCCCCTCCAGTCAAATTCACTCGTGTAAAAAGGGATGGACCAAGCTGGAGGAGTGTAATTTGCAGCGATCGTTTTAATGATTGTGACCACAAAGAGGAAGGGTTATATCTGAGTTTGGATGGAAAAAATGTAAAGCACTCAAACCACAAATGCGATCAAAAGCAGCCGCGAATGGAAAAAGATTGACTCAGAACCTGCAGAATAACGAAAGAAAAAGAATGTAAGCCGCTAGTATTCTTTATTGCGTCCTCTTCTACTGATGTTTTTCTCAAGATGTTTGAGGGAATGGAATGATGAAACCCAGGCTCTAGTGACTATGAAAGAGCAGGGATGTCCGAAAATGGCAATTATTTTATAGTTATTATTTGCTTATAATGTTAACCATATCTGTTTGTAAAGTACCGTATTTTCCGCACTATAAGGCGCACCGGATTATAAGGCGCACCTTCAACGAATGGCCTATTTTAATATTTTGCTCATATATAAGGCGCATCGCATTATAAGGCGCATAGAATAGATGCTGCAGTAGAGGCTGGGGTTACGTTATGCATCCATTAGATGGAGCTGCGCTAAAGGGAATGTCAACAAAACAGTCAGATATGTCAGTCACACTTTATTAATAGATTACAAACCAGCGTTCTGACAACTCTGTTCACTCCCAAAATGAATAAACAGCTGTTTTGTTATTTACCCCGAGTCAATAAACACGTAAAAAACTGTCTAATACTGTTACGGTAAATCAAACGTTAGTGCAATCACAATATAGTAACACTCAAAATAGTGCAAAGCAATAATATATCAATAACTCAACGTTACTCAAACGGTAATGTCACACAACACACAAAATAAACATGTAGAGCTCACTTTATTAAATTATTCCTCATCCACGAATCCCTCAAATTCTTCTTCTTCAGTGTTCGGATCAAACAGTTGGGCGAATACGGCATCCAAAATGTCCGGCTCCGTCTCGTCAAAGTCGTCATTAAACAAGTCAGTGTCGCTGCTGTTAATGTTGAATCATTTCGCTGCTGCTCTATTCCCGTGTTCTACTGTGTGACTGATCACCTTGAGTTTAAAACTCTGCACGCCTCCCGCAGTCATATATCCCGGCATGCACCGCGCGCTTCTTCTTCCACGAGGGAAAATAAGGTAGGCGGCTGCTTACCGTATAAGAGGAAGCACACTTCTCCTTCTACAGGTGAGGATAAGGTAGACTGCTGATTACCGTAGTTGCGAGACCTCTTGTGGCATTTTTAATTCGGACACTGAAGAAGAAGAATTCGAGGGATTCGTGGATGAGGAATAACCTAATAAAGTTAGCTTTACATGTTTATTTTGTGTGTTGTGTTGTGTGACATTAACGTTTGAGCAACGTTGAGTTATTCATATATTGTTATTGCTTTGCACTATTTCGAGACGTCGTTAATGGAGTCAGTGTCACTGCTGTTGTCTAGCAGTTCAGTGACAATTCCTGCTCTCCTGTAATCATGTCTCTCAATAGGAGCCATTTTGGGGTCTTTACATTTAAACACACAAATGGAAATGAAACGGCACGGCCTGGCGCAGTCATATATCCCAGCATGCACCGCGCACTTCTTCTCCTACGGGGGAAAATGAAATCGGTGGCTGCTTACCGTAGTTGTGAGACCTGTTGTGGCTCAATATTGGTCCATATATAAGGCACCCCGGATTATAAGGCGCACTGTCAGCTTTTGAGAACATTTTAGATTTTTAGGTGCGCCTTATAGTGCGGAAAATACGGTAATCATTGACCAGGGCCAAGAAAAAAATGCAATTAAGTGATCAAAATAATAGTTTTACATGCCTTTGTTCACACTGTCTATGAGGGGAAACGGGCTCCAGTTCTGTCGCTGATGTCACACCAAGAGGGGGCAGCGTATCGAGTCTGCCGATGTTCCAAGTACAGTTAGTTATCAATTGTTTACTGAAAAACACATTGTTATTCTTCCGAGGATGTCGTAGTCGTAGTGGTTTTTGCAGTCTTCTGAGACATTTGTGATTTAGGGCTATATAAATAAACATTGATTAATTGATTATTCTGAAAAATGACTTCCAGATCCATTTTCAGGAACAAATAATACCTTAAGAGAAATTGTTTGTCATATTTCGGTTTTCTGGACTAGAGATGAACAGTAATGTTCTTTTCAGGGCGATACCAATTATCAGTTAAAAAAGGCCAATAACCGATATTTGGAGGCAATATCAATTTACAGTAAAATTAAGCTAAATATGAATAGTATACATCAGGGGTGTCAAACTCATTTTATATCGGGGGCCACATGGAGAAAAATCTACCCCCAAGTGGGCCGGACTGGTAAAATCACGGCACGATAACTTAAAAGTAAAGGCAACTTCAGATTATTTTCTTTGTTTGAAAATAGAACAAGCACATTCTTTTTTATATATACATTTAATAGTATTCTATCTTTATTTGTCGTTATTTATATTTTCTGAATAAATTCTGTGATAATGTTTATCATTCAACTCATTGGTGTTAATTTTCAATCTATCAAAATGAGAAAATAATATTAAAATCAGATTGCAGTATGTTATTAATGTAGTTTGATCATTTTCCTCAATTGATGTACTAACATCGTGGTTTATTTTGTACATATGTAGCATCATATACAAAGATACAAAGAATTGCTATTGCGACATCCAGTGGACACATTTAGAGAAGCAGTTCTTTCATTCAAATATTTCAGGTACATTTTTATACTTAGCAAACTCATCCCGCGGGCCGGATAAAACCGGTTCGCGGGCCTGTTCCGGCCCCCGGGCCGTATGTTTGACACCCTTGGTATACATCAGTAAACAACTGGACAATGCTTTAAGTTGTTTTTTCGGAAACCAGTAGCGACAAAACGTTTTACCTTTTATCAAGTGTGTCTAAGGAGAGCATCGTTTGCTTTTCAAAATATGGTAACTCTCCTGGGAAAATTGGTAAAAAAATATGTGAATTTTTTTAGATCTCAATGATTTGCAAGCTAATCAATTTTGTAGCAGTTTATGGATTTGAATACATTGTAAGGTTTTCTTGTGAGGAAGCTTGAAATATTGGTTGGTTGGTACGTTAAAGTTTATTTTGAACATATATACAATTTCAATATGATCACATATTTTACATATTTTCATTTATCTTTACAACACGTCTGAAAAGGAGTAGTAAGAACCAAAGCCTATTCAATCCTACGTGGGTCTAAGGAGTTTAGTCTGGTACTTGCTTTTTGTCTATCTTTTATCTGTGTTCATGTTCTGTCAACCCTGTAACTGTATGTCTTCTCTTAGATGGGTTTGTACTAAAAATGTAATTTTGTTGTACTGTTTGAAGTGCAATGACAGTAAAGTTCCATCCATCCACTTCATAGCAATTACTAAAACATATGTTCACTCCCTGTTCTCAATGTGTAACTCAATTTACATCAACGATTTCAAAGTGGTATGATTGATGTGAAATATATGATCTCGAATTATGGCAAATATTTAAAAAAATAAGTCTGGGATCCTTCATTTTCCTCATACAGTGGGGCAAAAAAGTATTTAGTCAGCCACAGATTGTGCAAGTTCTCCCATTTAAAATGATGACAGAGGTCTGTAATTTTCATCATAGGTACACTTCAACTGTGAGAGACAGAATGTGAAAAAAACATCCAGGAATTCACATTGTAGGAATTTTAAATAATTTATTTGTAAATTATGGTGGAAAATAAGGATTCGGTCAACCATTCAAAGCTGTCACTGATGGAAGGAGGTTTTGGCTCAAAATCTCACGATACATGGCCCCATTCATTCTTTCCTTAACACGGATCAATCGTTCTGTCCCCTTAGAAGAAAAACAGCCCCAAAGCATGATGTTTCCACCCTCATGCTTCACAGTAAGTATGGTGTTCTTGGGATGCAACTCAGTGTTCTTCTTCCTCCAAACACGACGAGTTGATTTTATACCAAAAAGTTCTATTTTGGTTTCATCTGACCACATGACATTCTCCCAATCTTCTGCTGTATCATCCTTGTATCCATTTTGGTATAAACTCAACTCGTCGTGTTTGGAGGAAGAAGAATACTGAGTTGCATGCCAAGAACACTATACCTACTGTGAAGCATGGGGGTGGAAACATCATGCTTTGGAGCTGTTTTTCTGCTAAGGGGACAAGACGATTGATCCGTGTTAAGGAAAGAATGAATGGGGCCATGTATCGTGGGATTTTGAGCCAAAACCTCCTTCCATCAGTGAGAGCTTTGAATGGTTGACGAAATACTTATTTTCCACCATAATTTATAAATAAATTATTTGAAATTCGTACAATGTGAATTCCTGGATTTTTTTTTCACATTCTGTCTTTCACAGTTGAAGTGTACCTATGATGAAAATTACAGACCTCTGTCATCATTTTAAGTGGGAGAACTTGCACAATCAGTGGCTGACTAAATACTTAATTGCCCCACTGTAGGTGACTCATTTTTCAAGCTGGCTGACAATTTACAGTATTTGTCACTGTTAAAGTAATGAGCTGCTGCCTGGTCTTATTTACGTAATATATAAGTCTTCTATTTGTCCATCTGTCTATCCAAGCACAGTAGCGCAGTTAGCAGAAAGGAGCACTGGTAATTATTATCACTCCTTATTACAGTTGTTGTAGTGCTACATACTGGTATCATATGTATATCTGCTGATGCATTTCGGCTGATACTGATACAAGAAGGCCTATATCAATATATGACAAAATGCCTAATATTGGCACCGATAACCGGCCCGGGCCAATATTCAGTTGATCCCTAATCTGGACGCCATGGCTCCTTTTACGTTTATTTTGAGAGAGCTACAACAAGCGAATGTTTGGTATAGCCCGCATGTGAAACGTTTCTTTTGGGTTTTGCATACTCTCATTTAGGTCTTCAAACTTTTTACTTCCTCCTGCTGCTGGCATACTTTGTGTCTTCCTGTATCTACGTAAGGCCTCTGTACCAGGCTCTGAGGAAAGGCGGGCCCATGCACACAGTCCTCAAAGTGCTGACCGCCGCTCTGGCCTTGCAGGGTTTCTCCGCCTTCTGCAACTTCATTCACATGGCAAGGTAAGAGAAGACAATCTTCTATTGATAATAAAAAGCTCAACTACTCCAGTCCCAAGAAGCAAATAAAGCCTGTGGCTAGAGGATCTGCTGCAATCCTTTTTGAGGGTTGGAGGTAGTGCTTTCCCGATACCAATATTTTGGTACTTTTCGGTACTTTTCTATATAACGGTGACCACAAAAAAAATTGCGTCATTGGCTTTATTTTAACAAAAAATCTTACGGTACATTAAACATATGTTTCTTATTGCAAGTTTGTCCTTAAATAAAATAGTGAACACACAAGACAACTTGTTTTTTATTAGTAAGTAAGCAAATAAAGGCTCCTAATTTAGCTGCGGACATATGCAGTTACTTATTGTGTCATTTTCCATTCTATTATTTTGTCAAAATTATTAAGGACAAGTGGTAGAAAATTAATTATTAATAGAGATGTCCGATAATGGCTTTTTTGCCGATATCCGATATTCCGATTTTGTCCAACTCTTAATTACCGATTCCGATATCAACCGATACCGATATATAGAGTCGTGGAATTAACACATTATTATGCCTAACTTTGTTGTGATGCCCCACTGGATTCATTAAACAATATAACAAGGTTTTCCAAAATAAATCAACTCAAGTTATGGGAAAAAAAATGCCAACATAGCACTGCCATATTTATTATTGAAGTCACAAAGTGCATTATTTTTTAACATGCCTCAAAACAGGGCTTCACGGTGGCAGTGCGTCTGCCTCACAATACGAAGGTCCTGCAGTCCTGGGTTCAAATCCAGGCTCGGGATCTTTGCATGTTCTCCCCGTGAATGCGTGGGTTCCCTCCGGGTACTCCGGCTTCCTCCCACTTCCAAAGACATGCACCTGGGGATAGGTTGATTGGCAACACTAAATTGGCCCTAGTGTGTGAATGTGAGTGTGAATGTTGTCTGTCTATCTGTGTTGGCCCTGCGATGAGGTGGCGACTTGTCCAGGGTGTACCCCGCCTTCCGCCCGATCGTAGCTGAGATAGGCGCCAGCGCCCCCCGCGACCCCGAAAGGGAATAAGCGGTAGAAAATGGATGGATGGATGCCTCAAAACAGCAGCTTGGAATTTGGGATTTGCTCTCCCTGAGAGAGCATGAGGAGTTTGAGGTGAGGGAGTAGGGGGAAGCAGGGGGTGTGTATTGTAGCGTCACGGAAGAGTTAGTGCTGCAAGGGTTTCTGGGTATTTGTTCTGTAGTGTTTATGTTGTTACGGTGTAGATGTTCTCCCGAAATGTGTTTGTCATTCTTGTTTAGTGTGGGGTCATTGTGTGGCGTAACAGTGTTAAAGTTGTTTATACGGCCACCCTCAGTGTGACCTGTATGGCTGTTGACCAAACCTTGCATTCACTCGCGTGTGTGAAAAGCTGTAGATATTATGTGATTGGGCCGGCATGCAAAGGTAGTGCCTTTAAGGTTTATTGGCACTCTGTACCTCTTCCTACGTCCGTGTACTCAGCAGCGTTTTAAAACGTCAATAAATTTAACTTTTTGAAACCCATACCAATAATTTTGATACCGATAATTTCCGATATTACATTTTGAAGCATTTATCGGCCAATAATATTGGCAGTCCGATATTATCGGACATCTCTAACGGCCTACTGAAACCCACTACTACCGACCACGCAGTCTGATAGTTTATATATCAATGATGAAATATATCACGTTGCAACACATGGCAATTCGGCCTTTTTAGTTTACTAAATTGCAATTTTAAATTTCCCGTGAGTTTCTTGTTGAAAACGTCGCGGAATGATGACGCGTACGAGTGACGTCACGTGGTGGAGGGGACATATTAGCACAGCACCAAACACTGCTAAAAGTCGTCTATGTTCATGGTGTAATTACACGGTATTTTGGACATCTGTGTTGCTGAATCTTTTGCAATTTTTTCATTTAATAATGGAGACTATAAAGAACAATGCTGTTGGTGGAAAGCTGTGGATTGCAGCTGTCTTTAGCACCGAGACACGGCCGGTGTTTCTTTGTTTGTTGTGAAGCAGAGCGGTCAAGCGAACATGTTTTCTCTACGTCAACCAGCATGTCTTTGGATGGGAAAATTGTGATATTAAGTCTTACCGGAGAAATCAGTGGAATATGGGACTTCTTCCTGCAGTAGCTGTCAAAAAAGGCAGCTGTGAGCTTGGCTCCTCAGCTTCTCTCTGAGACACTGCGTGTTCACCGCAGCCATCCGACCTCGAGGTATGTCTTTAGAATCTCACTAAAACACTATTAAAACAATAAGCAGATAAGGGATCTTCCAGAATTATCCTAGTAAATGTGTCTAATTACATCTGAAACGCTCACACTGCCGTTGCTTTTTTTTTTTTTTTCTAGTCCTTCACTATCACTTGCTTAATTCACGAATCTTTTATCCTCGCTCAAATTAATGGGGAAATTGTCGCTTTCTCGGTCCGAATTGCTCTTACTGCTGGTGGCTCCCATTATAAACAATGTGAAGGTGTGTGGAGCCCTGCAACTCGTGACGTCACGCGCACATACTTCCGGTAAAGGCAGGGCTTTTCTATTAACGACCAAAAGTTGTGAACTTTATCGTGGATGTTCTCTACTAAATCCTTTCAGCAAAAATATGGCAATATCGCGAAATGATGAAGTATGACACATAGAATGGACCTGCTATCCCCGTTTAAATAAGAAAATCTCATTTCAGTAGGCCTCTAATTATTAATCTAATTCTTTATTTACTGTTAATATCTGCTTATTTTCTCTTTTAACATGTTCTAGCTACACTTCTGTTAAAATGTAATAATCACTTATTCTTCTGTTATTTGATACTTTATATTAGTTTTGGATGATACCACAAATATGGGTATCAATCCAATACCAAGTAGTTACAGGATCATACATTGGTCATATTCAAAGTCCTCATGTGTCCAGGGACATATTTCCTGAGTTTATAAACATAATATAAATTTTTGAAAAACTAAAGAAGATGTTGTAATGCCAAAAAATATCGACGTAATCGTAGTAATATCGACTAGATACGCTACTGTACTTGGTATCGTTACAGTGGATGTAATGACGTTTGTTTACATTTTGATGCCGGTGAGCTACGGTGTGTAGTGAAGCATGTTTAGCTATTCCTCGTCCTGCAGGGATGATACTTGCAGGAAACATACTTTATTTGTCACCATGGAGGTGAGGATTAGTTATTTAGAAGTAGCTAAAATACTGCAGACTGGGGCTGGACTTTAGCTGCTTGCTAGCTAGCCATGTCTTAAAGCACCTCTTCCTGAGGGTGTTTCAGTGTTATAACGTCACCTTTATCATTAGTTTTAAGCCAAAATGCAAACCAGCAATGACACGACGTGACGACGAAGGGGATGCGGGGGGGTGGCGGACTGGTACTTTTCAGAGGCGGTATAGTACCAAATATGATTCATTAGTATCGCGGTACTATACTAATACCGGTATACCGTACAACACTAGTCTTAGGTCAGCACAACAGTAGTGACATAATAACAAATGCACAACTGACACCTTTACTGTTGTGCTCTGCAGGTATTCCAGAGACGGCGTTGGTATTCCGCTGATGGGCTGCCTAGCTAAGTGTACGTAACTTCACAAATTATCTTAAAGGGGAACCTTTTTACCAGAGCTATGTAAGCGTGAATATGTACCTTGATGTTGCAGAAAAAAGACCATATGTTTTTTTAGCCGATTTCCGAACTCTAAAAGGGTGAATTTGGCGATTGAAACGCCTTTCAATTGTTCGCTGTCAGAGCAATGACCTTTCACCCGTGACATCACAACAGGAAGCAATCCGCCATTTTCTCAAACACATTACACACAGTCAAATCAGCTCTGTTATTTTCCGTTTTTTCGACTGTTTTCCGTACCTTGGAGACATTATGCCTCGTCGGTGTGTTGTCGGAGGGTGTAACAACACGAACAGAGACGAATTCAAGTTGACTTACGTGGAGTGTGCTAATCAGACATATCAATGGTCACGGCATGTTAATCGATGCTAAAATGCTATTTAGGCTAGCTGTATGTACATAGTGCATCATTATGCCTCTTTTGTAGCTATATTTGCATCCAGCCTTCCCCTCCACTCACATTTAATGCCAAACAAACACATACCAATCAACGGATTCAAGTTGCACCAGTGGTCAAAAGAGGCGAAAGTTCCTCGCACACTTTACCGACGATAGCGATACTACGACATAAATGACACAGAGATGTGTGGATATCCTGCGACACTCAAAGCAGATGCATTTCCAACGATAGTCAACAAAATCACAAAGGTGAATTTTGTTGATGTTATTGACTTATGTGCTAATCAGACATATTTGCTCACGGTATGACTGCCAGCTAATTGATGCTAACATGCTATTTAGGCTAGCTGTATGTACATATTGCATCATTATGCCTCATTTGTAGCTATATTTGCATCCAGCCTTTCCCTCCACCCACATTTAATGCCAAACATATACATCCCAATCGTTGGTTAGAAGGCGATCGCCAAATTCGTCCTTGCTTCCTCTCGTTCCGCTGTCTGTCGTGATATAGCTCAATAGCTTCAGGTTCTTCTTCAATTTGGTTTTCGCTATCTGCCTTCACATTCCAACCATCCGTTTCAATACATGCGTAGTCTGTTGAATCACTTGCGCCGCTGAAATCCAAGTCTGAATCCGAGCTCCTGTGCTATACCTTTCTGTGCTATCCGCCATCTTTGTTTGTGGTGATGTCACGCTGTGACGTCACAGGAAAATGGACGGGTGTATATAACGATGGTTAAAATCAGGCACTTTAAAGCCGTTTTTTGGGATATTGCGTGATGGGTAAAATTTGGAAAAAAACTTCGAAAAATGAAATAAGCCACTGGGAACTGATTTTTATTGGTTTTAACCATTCTGAAATTGTGATAATGTTCCCCTTTAAATCCATTTGTAAAAAGACACCAAGTGACCTCTCTGGCTTGTTGTCTCGATGCAGTTTGGGATATGGTGGCTGAGGTGTCCATGCTGTACACGTTACTAAGTCTCTGTGTGAGCTGGACTCTAAGTCGAGGCCGGAAACCCCAGTCCCGACCTCTGCAGTGGGAACAGTCTCCGGCGTCCACAGCTGTTGCTGTGGGTGGAGTCGTTACGCAGGTACGCTACCTTTTGGCGCGATTGTCTGTGTTTCCCCGATGCTGAGATGCTCATTTGTACTTTTAGGGTGTGCTGCTGCTATGGGAGCAGTACTCCGCATCTGGGAGCCAACACCACAGCAATCAGAGTCTGGCAGGGATACTCCTCATTGCCCTCAAGGTGACGCTGGCCCTCCTGCTGGCCTCCGTTCTTTACCAGATCATCTCCACTGAGAGGAGCACCCTGAAGAGAGACTTCTACATCTGCTTTGCCAAGGTTAGCACTGGCCAAATTCTCCAAAAATCTGTCCCAACACCTCCTTCTTGTCCTTGTCCAGCAAATAACCGAACCGGTTTGATCGCTCTGCGAAACTGCTGGAAACGCTCTCTGTCTCTCTCTCTGCGTGTGTGCACGTACTAACAAAAACAAACAAGTAGAAGAGGCAAAGACAAATTTGTTGTGTACTATTAATGTTGTGTGTGATCTACTAAGACTGCGTGCACAAATCGATTAAAATTACAAAAGCCTATTTACATTAGGTTTTTGCATCCATTTCGGTTGTCACCATGGAGACACTCATTTTCCTCCACATTTATGGCACAATATGGTCCTACCTGTGGCATTTCGTCATGTTGTTGACATGCAGCACACAAAAGGTACCACCTTTTTTGGGCAATATAGAAGTGTGAACTAGACCAATGTTTTTGAACCTTTTTTGAGCCAAGGCGCATTTTTTTCATTGAAAAATGCGGAGGCACACCATCAGCAGAAATAATTTAAAAAAATTAAACTCAGTAGACAATAAAAAGTCGTCGTCGCAATTGTTGGATATGATATAGGGGTGTGGGAGAAAATCGATTCGAATTTTAATCGCGATTCTCACGTTGTGCGATTCAGAATCAATTCTCTTTTTTTTTTTCTTTTTTTTTTTTAAATCGATGTATTTATTTATTTATTTATTTGTTTATTTATTTATTTATTTTTTACTCAATCCAACAAAACAATACACGGCAGTACCATAACAATGCAATCCAATTCCAAAACCAAACCTGACCAAGCAACACTCTAAACTGCAATAAACTGAGCAATTGAAAGGAGACACAAACATGACACAGAACAAACCAAAAGTAGTGAAACAAAAATTAATATTATCAACAACAGTATCAATATTAGTTATAATTCCAGCATAACAGTTATTAAAAATCCCTCATTGACATTATCATTAGAACTTTATAAAAAATAAAAAAAAAGAACAATCGTGTCACAGTGGCTTACACTTGCATCGCATCTCATAAGCTTGACAACACACTGTGTCCAATATTTTCACAAAGATAAAATAAGTCATATTTTTGGTTTGTTTAATAGTTAAAACAAATTTACATTATTGAAATCAGTTGAGGAGTTCAAGTACCTAGGAGTCTTGTTCACGAGTGGGGGAAGAGTGGATCGTGAGATCGACAGGCGGATCGGTGCGGCGTCTTCAGTAATGCGGACGTTGTATCGATCCGTTGTGGTGAAGAAGGAGCTGAGCCGGAAGGCAAAGCTCTCAATTTACCGGTCGATCTACGTTCCCATCCTCACCTATGGTCATGAGCTTTGGGTCATGACCGAAAGGATAAGATCACGGGTACAAGCGGCCGAAATGAGTTTCCTCCGCCGGGTGGCGGGGCTCTCCCTTAGAGATAGGGTGAGAAGCTCTGCCATCCGGGAGGAGCTCAACGTAAAGCCGCTGCTCCTCCACATCGAGAGGAGCCAGATGAGGTGGTTCGGGCATCTGGTCAGGATGCCACCCGAACGCCTCCCTAGGGAGGTGTTTAGGGCACGTCCAGCTGGTAGGAGGCCACGGGGAAGACCCAGGACACGTTGGAAAGACTATGTCTCCCGGCTGGCCTGGGAACGCCTCGGGATCCCCCGGGAAGAGCTAGACGAAGTGGCTGGAGATAGGGAAGTCTGGGCTTCCCTGCTTAGGCTGCTGCCCCCGCGACCCGACCTCGGATAAGCGGAAGATGATGGATGGATGGATGGAAATCAGTTGATAAAACATTGTCCTTTACAATTATAAAAGCTTTTTACAAAAATCTACTACTCTGCTAGCATGTCAGCAGACTGGGGTAGATCCTGCTAAAATCCTATGTATTGGATGAATAGAGAATCCATTTAAATTGGGAAAAAAATCATTTTTGAATCGAGAATCGTGTTGAATTTAAAAAAAATTCGATTTTGAATCGAATCTTGACCCCAAGAATCAATAGTGAATCAAACCAAGGGACACCCAAAGATTCGCAGCCCTAATAACCAACCATGCATCAATTTAAATCTTGTCTCTAAGTAAGTCTACTACTATTGACCCGTCACATCACGCCATGACTTATTTTGAGTTTTTTGTTTTTTTCTTCATGCGTAGTGTTTTAGTTCTTGTCTTGCGCTTTTTGGTGGCTTTTTCTGTTTTGTCGGTACTTTCCTGATGCAGTTTCATTTCTTCCTTTGAGCGCTATTCCCCGCACCTGCTTTGTTTTAGCAATCAAGAATATTTAGGTTGTTGCTATCTTTTTTTGTGTGGACATCGTTGATTGTCATGTCATGTACGGATGTACTTTGTGGACGCCGTCTCTGCGCCACACGCTGTAAGTCTTTGCTGTTGTCCAGCATTCTGTTTTTGTTTACTTTGTAGCCAGTTAAGTTTTAGTTTCGTTCTGCATAGGCATCCCTAAGCTTCAATGCCTTTTCTTAGGGGCACTCATCTTTTTGTTTATTTTTGTTTTAAGCATTAGATACCTACACACTGCCTCCCGCTGTGGTCTGCATATTGTGATCACGACAAACTATTGTCTCACACGACCTGACCTGTTCCCCGACGTCATACAACACAATTAGTTATAGGCTGCCACCTACTGATATGGAAGAGAATAACACGGTTACTCTGCCGAGCTCTAGACAGCACTGACACTCAACAACGGCAAATTATTTGCGTATTATAAAAAACTGGTTTGCAAAAAATATAATCCCCCACGGCACACCAGACTGTATCTCACGGCACATTAGTGGTTGAAAAACACTGATCTAGACAACAGAACACACCTTTAGCACGTTGAAGTTGCATTATGGGACACACTGTGGTTTGCCAGGGTGCGTCTGAAATGATTCAAACGCAAGAAAACGCATATTGTAAAAAAGTTTTTTTTCCATGAAGATATATTATTAGCGCTGTCAAAATTAACATTTTAACTCATGTGATTGATAACAAAAAAGTATTGCATTGATCATGAACACACTAAGATTAATCATGCAATTTATGTTGTTCGTACAAGCTCTTTTACCCTAATCCCTATAGCAGGGAAACCGCAATCTGCGGTTTCGGAGCCGAATGCGGCTCTTTGGCAACTCTGATGTGGCTCAGCTGCATAATCGCCGACCCCCCCGACTGTTACGGGGGGACTCCGGATTTCGGTGCCTCTCCCGGACATCACCCGGGGTCAACGTTCTCCGATTTTCACTCGGACTACCACATTGAGGGTGTGCCGTGATGGCTTTACTTTTAACGTCCTCAACAACATGTCATCGCGCCCGCCTTTACGCGTAATGTATGCGTGCCGACCGGACGCATACATTTCGCTGCTTCTATCGTCACATGTAAGAGATTGCAAGGTATACTGGGTGATACAGGTTACACTGAAGGTTGTGATTTAAACAACTTTAACACTCTTACTAATATGCGCCATACTATGAACTCACACCAAACAAGAATGACAAACACATTTCGGGAGTACATCTGCACTGTAAGACAACATAAACACAACATAACAACTACCCAGAATCCCACGCATCCATGATACTTCCTGGCTATATTATACACCCTGCTAGCACCAACCCCGCCGCCCCTCTGTGCGTCGTTTTTTTTTTTTTTAAACCCAAATAGGTGAAATTGGATAATCTCCCACGGCACACCAGACTGTATCTCATGGCTGGTTGAAAAACACTGCCTTAGAGTATAAACACTTTGTAGGACTCAACATACTGTAAGACTTCATTGGCACATTTAGCTTCACGGCATTGACTACTTCCTAGCTAGGAAAACCACCATACTATATGCACTGCTGCCATTAAAAATCTCGGAGTTGCCACTGCATGCAAAGTCTATTATAATACTTGCAAATGACACTCAGAAATGTAATAAATAAACAATATATGACAACCGGGCAACAGAGTTACAGTATCATAACCAGCTCTATTTTTTTAAATGTATATTAATAATATACAAACCCCGTTTCCATATGAGTTGGGAAATTGTGCTGGATGTAACTATAAACAGAATACAATGATTTGCAAATCATTTTAAAGTTAAAGTACCAATGATTGTCACAAACATACTAGATGTGGCGAAATTATCCTCTGCATTTGACCCATCACCCTTGATCACCCCCTGGGAGGTGAGGGGAGCAGTGGGCAGCAGCGGTGCCGCGCCCGGGAATCATTTATGGTGATTTAACCCCCAATTCCAACCCTTAATGCTGAGTACCAAGCAGGGAGGTAATGGGTCCGATTTTCGGCCGGGATTTGAACTCACGACCTACCGATCTCAGGCCGGACACTCTAACCACCAGGCCACTGAGTAGGTCATTTTCAACCCATATTCAGTTGAATGCACTACAACAAAGACAAGATATTTGATGTTCAAACTCATGAACTTTATTTTTTTTTTTTGCAAATAATAATTAACTTAGAATTTCATAGCTGCAACATGTGCCAAAGTATTTGGGAAAGGGCATGTTCACCACTGTTTTACATCACCTTTTCTTTTAACAACACTCAATAAACGTTTGGGAACTGAAGAAACTAATTGTTGAAGCTTCGAAAGTGGAATTCTTTCTCATTCTTGTTTTATGTAGAGCTCTAGTCATTCAACAGTCCGGGGTCTGCGCTGTCGTATTTTACGCTTCATAATGCGCCACACATTTTCGATGGGAGACAGGTCTGGACTGCAGGCGGGCCAGGAAAGTGCCTGCACTCTTTTACTACGAAACCATGCTGTTGTAACACGTGGCTTGGTATTGTCCTGCTGAAATAAGCAGGGGCGTCCATAACGTTGCTTTGATGACAACATATATTGCTCCAAAACCTGTATGGACCATTCAGCATTAATGGTGCCTTCACAGATGTGTAAGTTACCCACGCCTTGGACACTAATACACCCCCATACCATCACAGATGCTGGCTTTTGAACTTTGCGCCTATAACAATCCGGGTGGTTATTTTCCTCTTTGTTCCGGAGGACACCACGTCCAGAGTTTCCGAATATAATTTGAAATGTGGACTCGTCAGACCACAGAACACTTTTCCACTTTGCATCAGTCCATCTTAGATGAGCTTGGGCCCAGCCAAGCCAGCGGTGTTCCTTGGTGTTGTTGATAAATGGGTTTTGCTTTGCATAGCAAAGTTTTAACTTTCATTTACAGATGTAGCAACCAACTGTAGTTACTGACAGTCGTTTTATGAAATGTTCCTGAGCCCATGTGGTGATATCCTTTACACCCAGGGTCGGGAACCTTTTTGGCTGAGAGCCATACAAGCCAAACATTTTTAAAAGTATTTCCGTGAGAGCCATATCATTTTATATTTTTTAACACTGAATACAACTATATGCGTGGATTTTTAAGAAAGACCAACATTTTTAGAGTATAATAAGTTTGATTTTCTTTTTAATAACATTGTTTTTCTGAGGCTAACCAAAAATAACTAAAATACTTCTTACCATTAATGCGACTTTTGAACAAGTGCGGTAGAAACCGGATGGATGGGTGAAAATGCATGAGAATGTTTTATATTTTGAACGTTATTTTTGACACTGTGATTACCAGCGGAATTATTCATTACTTACCTTGTTAAGCAATGTCAGCTAAGATTTATCTGAGAACCAGGTGCAGTCATCAAAAGAGCCACATCCGGCTCTCGAGCCATAGGTTCTCTACCCCTGCTTTACACACTGATGTCGGTTTTTGATGCAGTACCGCCTGAGGGAGCAAAGGTCCGTAATATCATCGCTTACGTGCAGTGATTTCTCCAGATTCTCTGAACCTTTTGATGATTTTACGGACCATAGATGGTAAAATCCCTAAATTCCTTGTAATAGCTCGTTGAGAAATGTTGTTCTAAAACTGTTCGACAATTTGCTTACAAATTGGTGACCCTCGCCCCATCCTTGTTTGTGAATTACTTAGCATTTTATGGAAGTTGCTTTTATACCCAATCATGGCACCCACCTGTTCCCAATTCACTTGCACACCTGTGGGATGTTCCAAATAAGTTTTTGATGAGTATTTCTCAACTTTATCTGTATTTATTGCCACCTTTCCCAACTTCTTTGTCACGTGTTGCTGGCATCAAATTCTAAAGTTAATGATTATTTGCAAAAAAAAATGTTTATCAGTTTGAACATCAAATATGTTGTCTTTGTAGCATATTCAACAGAATATGGGTTGAAAATAATTTTCAAATCATCGTATTCTGTTTATATTTACATCTAACACAATTTCCGAACTCATATGGAAACGGAGTTTGTAGCCATGTATCCAGATAGGTATCGAATCGCCTCATATTGGGGAGATTGACTCAGCTCTCCCTCTTACACATGTTTTCTGCACAGGGATGTTTCCTGTGGTTCCTCTGTCATCCCTTCCTCGTCCTCACGTCCGCCATCGTCAATGAGCACCAGAGGGACAAGGTTGGGCAGCATCCTAGCGTGACTTGTGTCAGGAAGTTACGGTCCTCCAACGTTCTTCTCTTGTGTTTTTATGTAGGTGGTCACCATCGGAGTAGTTCTGTGTCAGTCCATTTCCATGGTGATCCTCTACCAGCTCTTTCTGTCTCGTTCCCTCTACTGGGAAGTCTCCTCGCTCTCCTCCGTGTCGCTGCCCCTCACTATGTCCAGGACCGGTCAGAGGGGGCGCTACTGAGCACGGGGGCTTCTTAGGCGTACGCGGACAAGACATTTGCTGGTTCTGAAATGGGCTGAAGAGCATCAGCCTGCCACTCATGACTCCAAGGAAACCAAGACAAGAGTGGGTCACAAATAATCAAATGGACCAATAGAAAAAGAAAATGTAAGGACTGAGGCATCATCTCAAATGAAGATTAGCTATTTGTTTTTTATATTTACAGTACATACAAAAAATGCATAGAATAAGGTTACTAAACTAGCAGTCATTGCGAGGGAGTAGAATTTATTATTTACCGGGTTTACAGTGCGAGATGATGGACTGAACATCATATTGATGTACATGCGGGATGAATGACTGTTTAAAAGTCATTTTTGAGTTGTAGCCTACTAAAATGTGAATTTGCTAGCCGGTGGTACAGTATATGAACTGTAATATTTTGTCAGTATATGTCCCTGTCTTCATCGGCAAAATAACCTCAAACCTTCCGAGTGAATTAAGTTATTTATTCGCGGATGCATGACATAAATCTATCAGCGCCTTGTTTACGACCTGATGCTTGAACATAGACCGGTTTTGTTTTTCTGTTGAACTTTGTTAGGTTTATGTACAGTTGCTAAGGACTTATTATGTACAACCTGTGGAAATATGACTTGAAATGCAATTTTTTTATGGTAATATACAATTCATTCGGAATACTCTATTCCAGGAGTGCCCATTACGTCGATCACGATCGACTGGTCGATCTCGGAGGGTGTGTCAGTCGATCTCAAGCCAGGCATTAAAAAAATATACATAAAAATGAGCAATCATCAATCATACCAAGACTTCACTTTCGTCAGTTGTTTGACATTCTCGGCACCCGAGGATCTTGTGAGATGACGCTGGCTGCTGCGAGCTCATATTTAAGAAAAAAATCACTAACAGGGCGGACGCAGAGAAACACATTTTATTTCTAGAGACTCCGTACCTACTGTCAAAACTCTAAAGACCGACTGCACAGTTCCTGTCTTCACCATAAAAGACCTGTTTCATCCTGCCTGTGCTAACAAAATAAGAGTCTCAGAAAGCTAGCGTGCACAAGCTAGCAAGCTACGAAGTTTGATGCCAATGTATTTCTCCCCCGCCCTCAGCGACCGCTTTCTCACTTGCTTGCCCACCCGCACTCTCACTGACATCACTCACCTGCTGCCAGACATTAAAGGGCCACACACATATGCTACTCTCATAACAAAGTGTTTAAAAACGAGTATGCAAGTTGGACAAATGAGATGCCAAATCCAACCACTTTCATGTGGTATTGGACAGAAAGGAGGACTTTTTTTTTCCTCCATTTGAAAATGCGGACGTTATCAGCACCACTGTCTAATTCCAATCAATGCAAGTCATCAGAATCAAATACACCAATTTACATTCTTGTCTTCATGAAAGAAAGGAATCTATGTGTGTTAAACATGCTTGTATTATCATTAAACACCATTAACTTGTTAACAAAAATGTCTCTTTCATAAATAAATAAATATAAATTATAAATAGGAATGAGGTAAATCTCCTCGACTTGGTCAATTGAAAAGTAGCTCGCCTGCAGAAAAAGTGTGAGCACCCCTGCTCTATTCAGTCAGTGTATAAATTGCAGAATAATCCGCAAAATATGCAATAGCAGAACCTGAATTTTAGTATTCTAAAACCACTTAAACACCACAATAATCAACATATTGATACATGTCTTCAACATTAGAGCTGTCAAAATGAGCTGTGTATAATCACAAAAAATGGTTTGCATTAATTATGAACACGCTTAAGTTAATCATGCAATTTATTTTGACCGTATATGTTCTTTTACCCTAATCGCTCTACAGTCACTGTTAAAAACAGTACAAAAAGGAGCGAAGTGAATGCAACTGGTGTTCTCCCTGCAAATTTCGCTCTAAAATACAGCATGAAAGAACTTCAAATAAAGCTCTCTTACCAGGTTTTGTGCAAATAAATTACATGCGTTCAAATAAACCGTTTAAATATGTTCCAGGATGATGCTCTGACAATAAAATTGTATTTGAGTACAAATATTGGGGTCTTTTCTTAAGATCATGTGTATTATGCAAGCGAGTAATCACTTATGATTAATCCAAATTCTTAGACTTAGACTCCCTTTTTATTGTCATTCAAATTTGAACTTTACAGTACAAATAACAACAAAATGTCGTTGCATTAGTTTTTGGTAGTGCAGGATTAAAAAAAAAAAGCAATAAGGTGCAGATATAAATAAATAGATTACTGTACAGATAAATAAATTGCACTTTTTCACATGCGTCCATGTTTATGGATGTATGTTATATTGTCTTTTTTATTCCAGCTAGTTAATCCATTTTGGAGGGAGTTGGGGGGATAATTTAATTATGATGCATTCAAGAGTCTTACGGCCTGAGGGAAGAAGCTGTTAAAGAACCTGGAGGTTCTGCTACGGTGGCTGCTGAACCTCTTCCTAGAGTCCAGCAGTGAAAACAGTCCTTGGTGGGGGTGGGAGGAGTCTTTGCAGATTTTCTGAGCCCTGGTCAGGCAGTGGCTTTTTGCGATCTCCTGCATAGGAGGAAGAGGAGTCCTAATATTTTCCGCCGTCCTCACCACTCTCTGGAGAGATTTCCAAAATGTAATTAATCTGATGAAAAAAAATAACCATTTGACACCAATAGATTCAATATAATATAATCTAATATTTAAGGATATATATGATTCATGAAATAAAATTTGTTTTTACAAAAAAATGGCCACCAGGCCCCACTTTGGACATCTTTGCATTAGGTTGTGCCACAAACAGCGTTGCCAGGTGACTAAAAGCTTACCACAGACTGTGTGTAATATAGATTATAATGCAGTTTTACCTTTTTAACCATTGATTATTCAAAGGTTGAACTGTATTATAGTAAATTTAGTTTAGTTGACAGATGTATTAAAAAAAAAATGCAGCTCCTTGCCAAACAGTGCTCCCACCTGGCTATAGAGAGACACGGCAGCCTATGAACTATTCACGTTTGCCAATATCCATGCATTTAAAGGTCAAAGTGTACAACAGTTTTCTGTATTGATCCTGTAGAGTATTGATGTCAAACTCAGGGCCCGGGGGTACGTGGGCTACAAAGGCCTGGAAAAAATATGCGTCAATAAAGTACTTTATCTACTCTTACTAAATGTATTTGTTCTCTGCATTTTAACAGGAAAAAATGCAGGCACCGCATGACATAGCATACCTTTTAAACTTTAATATTATCCAATATAGCAAAAAAGTATAGTACCATACTTTCCAAACATTTAATTTTGTTAAAACACTTCAATTTCTGCTGGACTTCTGGTATTAGAGTAGGGGTCCCCAAACGTTTTGACCCAATATATATATATATATATATTATATATATATATATATATATATATATATATATATATATATACATACATATATTGGGTCAAAACGTTTGGGGACCCCTACTCTAATACATACATATATATATATATATATATATATATATATACATACATACACACACACACACAGTATATATACAACATTTTGGTGTTTTAGCAAGTAGGACATTTATTCGGTATTTTGTTTATAGTCATATCAAATAAAGATGTGTCAAATAGACAAATCCAACTTAAATTGTAACACTGTATTTGACAAAATACCAAAAAAGGACATTTTTCTTAATATCTCATTGACAAAATGATTCAACCCCCTAGTTACATGCATCTTTAGTACTTAGTAGAACACCCTTTGGCAGTAATGACATCCTTCAAAGGTGATACATAACCGGACACAAGCTTCTTGCAACCATCTACAGGTATTTTAGCCCATTCCTCTTGGGCAAAGGCCTCCAGTTCATTCATATTCTTGGGCTTGCGTGCTACAACTGCCTTCTTCAAGTCCCACCACAGGTTTTCTATAGGATTTAGGTCTGGCGACTGTGAAGGCCACTCCAGAGTCTTCCAGCCCTTCTTCTGCAACCACTCTGATGTTGATTTGGAGGTATGCTTGGCATCGTTGTCCTGTTGGAAGGTCCAACGTCTCCCAAGCCTCAGCTTCGTCACTGACTTCATAACATTTGCAGCTAATATATCCTGGCAGGAAATAGAATTCATAATGCCTTGAACGCGCTGGAGATTCCCAGTACCTGAGACAGAGAAACAGCCCAGAGCATGATTGACACCCCACTATACTTAACAGTAGGCAAGGTGTTCTTCTCTTTGTAAGCTTCATTTTTTCTCCTCCAGACAGAAAGTTGATTCATAGGCCCAAAGAGTTCCAGTATTGTCTCATCACTCCATAAAACAGTTTCCCAAAACCTTTGGGGTTTGTCCAGATGATTTTTGGCATACTGGAGTCTATTTTTCTTGTGCCTGGTCGTCAGAAGTGGGGTGGGCCTGCGAGTTCTGGCATGGAGGCCTTCATCTCGTAGTGCGCGTCTTATTGTCTCGGACGAAACCTGCGTTCCCCCCTCTGCAATGTCCTGTTGTAGTTCCTCAGCTGTTACCCGGGGGTTTTTCACCACTGTACGCACACAGCATCCTCTTTCTACCACGCCCAGGTAGTGTTTCCACTGTGCCTTTAGCTTTAAACTTGCAAATTATGCTCCCAACTGGTGTTTCTTGGAATGTGTAATGTCTTTGCTGTTTTCTTATATCCATATCCTTTCTTATGAAGAGAAATTACCTCCTCTCTTGACTTCTTTGACCACTCCCTGGACTTCACCATGTTGCAAATACACCATTGACCATCTACAAGAGGCTGAGCGTCACATGCTTTTTCAATCAGTTTAATTGTAGCTTGTTATGGTTCTAATCACATCTACAGGTGTTTTCAACACCTGATTGAAAAGACCTTATTCAAATTCTGTTCTTAAGAGTTATGATCTTCAAGGGGTTGGATAATTTTGTCAATGAGATATTAAGAAAAATTACACTGTTTGGTATGTTACAAAATATAATGTTGTAATTCAAGTTGCATTTGTCTATTTAATGCATCTTTATTTGATATGACTATAAAAAAAATACGGAATAGATGTCCAACTTGCTAAAACACCAAAATTGTGTGGGGGTTGAATAATTTTGATCACAACTGTATACATATATCTCCATCCATCCGCTTATTCCCTTTGGGGTCGCGGGAGGCGCTGGTACCTATCTCAGCTACAATCGGGCTGAAGGTGTTGCACATCCTGGACAAGTCGCCACTCATTGCAGGGCGAACACAGATAGACAGACAACATTCACAATCACATTCACACACTAGGGCCAATTTAGTGTTGCCAATCAACCTATCCTCAAGTACATGTCTTTGGAGGTGGAAGGAAGCCGGAGTACCCGGAGGGAACCCACGCAGTCACATGGAGAACATGCAAACTCCACACAGAAAGATCCCGAGCCCGGGATTGAACTCAGGACTACTCAGGACCTTCGTATTGTGAAGCAGATGCACTAACCCCTCTGCCACCGTGCTGCCCGATAACATTGTCACTATGTTGTCCTGAAGTCAATTGTTGATGTTATTTACATAATTACTTGATAATATTTTATAATAATGAGTGCAATGATTTAATTTGGCGCTAAAGTTGTTTATATTTATTGTACGCTGTAATCGGTAAAAATCGCTTAGATGACGTCACTTCCGCTAATTTACTTCCTGTTGGTTGACTTCAGGTATTCGTTCGAAAGCAAGTCATGCATGTTGCGGTCTTCTCTCGTAACTTCTGTTGCCATCCTACACAAAGCGGCAAAGAAGCAATGCCGTAAGTTGTCTTTAATAAGTTAACAACTTGTCAGACACGTTGAAAAAGTGTAATCGTTCCGATATGTTGAATATAATTGTCGAAGTGGATACAATGGGTTCAAGTCATTCAGTCAGACGGAAGTCTCCCTCTGCTGGACATTTTTGGACATTACTGTTACATTTTATATGCCATCCATCCATCATCATCTTCCGCTTATCCGAGGTCGGGTCGTGTGGGCAGCAGCCTAAGCAGGGAAGCCCAGACTTCCCTCTCCCCAGACACTCCGTCTAGCTCTTCCTGAGGGATCCTGAGGCGTTCCCAGGCCAGCCGAGAGACATAGTCTTCCCAACGTGTCCTGGGTCTTCCCTGTGGCCTCCTACCGATTGGACGTGCCCTAAACACCTCCCTAGGGAGTCGTTCGGGTGGCATCCTGACCAGATGCCCAAGCCACCTCATCTGGCTCCTCTCGATGTGAAGGAGCAGCGGCTTTACTTTGAGTTCCTCCCGGATGGCAGAGCTTCTCACCCTATCTCTAAGGGAGAGCCCCGCCACCCGGCGGAGGAAACTCATTTCAGCCGCTTGTACCCGTGATCTTATCCTTTCGGTCAAGACCCAAAGCCCATGACCATAGGTGAGGATGGGAACGTAGATCGACCGGTAAATTGAGAGCTTTGCCTTCCGGCTCAGCTCCTTCTTCACCACAACGGATCGATACAACGTCCGCATTACTGAAGACGCCGCACCGATCCGCCTGTCGATCTCACGATCCACTCTTCCCCCACTCGTGAACAAGACTCCTAGGTACTTGAACTCCTCCACTTGGGGCAGGGTCTCCTCCCCAACCCGGAGATGGCACTCCACCCTTCTCCGGGCGAGAACCATGGACTCGGACTTGGAGGTGCTGATTCTCATTCCGGTCGCTTCACACTCGGTTGCGAACCGATCCAGTGAGAGCTGAAGATCCCGCCATTGTATGACATTGTTGACAAATATGTACAGAGGCAATAAGTGTCTCTTTGTTCTTTTCAGTTTTTCACCATATTGTCTATGAAGAATTGTCAAAAGTAAATGGTCAAGCTTACAAAGACGTTCTCTTCATTGACTCCGCTTTGGCTTGGTGTTGAGTTGGCGTTTTTACACGACTCACGAGAACACTAAAGTCACTTACTTTAATAGTGAAGTCACTGACTTTTCTAAGGTTTATGTGGGACCCAAATAGGATGGATTCCATTTTAACCAAGTGTAAAATAATTGCCCAGGCCTGCGCTACACTGTAGAAGGTGAAATGATTGAATAATAATAATAATATCCCATGTAAGTAAATTGGGAGCGCTGTCAAGCGCTGTTTGTATCAAACTCGCGGGCCGCACCAACATTAAATTGTCATATCAAAGTGTGGGCCGCAAAATAACGTCTCGCGGGCCGCATGTTTGAGACCCCTGATGTAGAGAGTGAAATTATTGAATAATAATAATAATAATAATATCCCACGGCACACTAGTGCACCGTGAGATAGTTTGTTGTGCCGTTGGAAATAAATACGATGATTCAACTAGCAATAATCGCGCCTCAGATAAACCTCATAGGCTACGATTACGTCTGGCAACGCTGACCGGGAAGTAACCGACCGTTAGAGCCCAAAGGCAAAAAAATAAAACAACTACAAGTCCCATCATGCATTAGGGAGTCACGCCACGAAAAAGTTGGTCGCACTCCCCCAAACTAGCCATTAAGGGGAAAAAAAGAGAAGGTAATAAGGAATTTTTGGGGATAAAACCATCAGTGATACCAATTACATCGGTTCTTGTTAGTTCTTTATTGCCTTATATGAACTTTCTGGAACTGGTGTTAGCAATTAGCATACCCTCGTTAAACACTGAACCACGTGGTGAGTGAGTGAGTGTGTGTGTGTGTGTGGTTCGCGTAAACGTGTATGTGCGTGTAAATGTGTGTGTGTGTGTGTGTGCAGGCTGTGTCCACTGTCAGTCTGCTGGCTGCAAGCAGGGAAGACATTTCTTCCTCCCGACTCGGACTCCAACTCCTTCCCGCCACTCTCAAACTAACAGGTTGGTGCGACTAGGATGCTAACATGTAGCATGCAGGCTAACCTAAATATTGCTTAATATTCTTTTGCGAGCGCGGCGACCTTCTAGAAAGAGCAACTCAAATGAATCAACCGCTTCTAAACTTCTCCGATAATTGTGGCTTAATATAGCTAACTTAAAAAAAGACGTTTATTATGAAATTGTAAGTTGGATGTACTTCAGCATACAGTTATTGACCAGTTATTGTATCGATGTACATCTAACTCTTCTCTTCCGCAATGTTTTGGATAAAGAGTACATTTGGCGCACACATTTTGTGGCCCTGTGATGAGGTAGCGAATTGTCCAGGGTGTACACCGCCTTCCGCCTGATTGTAGCTGAGATAGGCACCAGCGACTCCAAAGGGAATATCCATCCATCCATTTTCTACCGTTTATTCCCTTTGGGGTCACCCTGGATAAGTCGCCACCTCATCGCAGCCCAAAGGGAATACGCGGTGAAAAATGGATGGATTTTGTGTCTCACACAGCGATACATTGTGGAGGTCAGGCTTGAAGAAGACAAACTGCATGAGTCTAATCAGTGTGTTCCACTGATGAGATCACATGCTGGCTAACAAACCTCACGCGGCTTGTCATTGTGCTACTTAGGACATGTCCACTCCAACACGTAGAGTTCCAAAAACACATATTTTGGGATTAAAACAATCTCCGTCCATACAAGTGTAGTTTCAAAACTATGTCTACACACAAACACATACACTTGCAGTCATGCACATTTTGTTCAAGCAGAAGCCTGAAAAAAGCAGAAATAGCTGACTTGGTGGCATTACGCCTCCTATTATGTTTATTTTGATATACTAGACCAGTGGTTCTCAACCTTTTTTCAGTTATGTACCCCCTGTGAATATTTTTTTAATTCAAGTACCCCCTAACCGCTGCTGCCCACTGCTCCCCTCACCTCCCAGGGGGTGATCAAGGGTGATGGGTCAAATGCAGAGAATAATTTCGCCACACCTAGTGTGTGTGTGACAATCATTGGTACTTTAACTTTAATCCGAGCAAAGCATTTTTAGTTGATAAAAAGAGATAAAGAAGTAAAATACAGCACTATGTCATCAGTTTCTGATTTATGAAATTGTATAACAGTGCAAAATATTGCTCATTTGTAGTGGTCTTTCTCAAACTATTTGGAAAAAAAGATGTGAAAATAACTAAAAACTTGTTGAAAAATAAACAAGTGATTCGATTATAAACATTTCTACACATAGAAGTAATCATCAACTTAAAGTGCCCTCTTTGGGGATTGTGATAGAGATCCATTTTGATTCATGAACTTCATTCTAAAAATTTCTTCACAAAAATAGAAATCTTTAACATCAATATTTATGGAACATGTCCACAAAAAAATCTCGCTGTCAACACTGAATATTGCATTGTTGCATTTCTTTTCACAGTTTATGATCTAACATTCATATTTTGTTGAAGTATCCATCCATCCATCCATCCATCCATCTTCTACCGCTTATTCCCTTTGGGGGCGCTGGTGTCTATCTCGGCTACAATCGGGCAGAAGGCAGAGTACACCCTGGACAAATCGCCACCTGATCGCAGAAGTAATATTCAACAAATATATTAATGAAGGATTTTTGAATTGTTGCTATTTTTAGAATATTTAAAAAAAATCTCGCATACCTTCAAGTACCCTCAGGGGTACGCGTACCCCCATTTGAGAACCACTGTACTAGACGTACAATGACATGTACTTTATCTTTAAAACCAGCCCGCGCATTCACAGAGTCCTGGGACCATTTATTAAAGAGCGAATGCACGTCTTCGCTGCTGAAACCCAACACTCATTGAATTATAAAATGTTCAGCAACATGATGATGTATTACATGTGCAGTGAAGTATACATTATTTCTAAAATCAGCTCGCACTAACGAGCCAAGGAAAACCTTTTTCATGTTTAAGTATCGATATAAAGCACATGGACGTACGTGTGCCGCTGCAAAACTGTCATGGAATTAGAAAAAGCATCTAGTCATCGCTATTGTACATGTGCAATGAAGTTTATATTGTCTTTAACATCAGTACACACTACAAGTAGGACGCTACATTGTTTTTTTAGTTGCTTGCTCACTTCGCGCCCAACTCAATCTACAAGAATGCAAGCAAGACACGTAAGTTAACTTCATGACTTATCGTTAAACAAGGACTAAAAACATAAGGTAAGGTTGCACCTTTCTTATGACAGAGCAAAAAGTCTTGCTTGTCAAAGTTGTTCCATCAAGCTGAGGTTCGACAGTGATCATATCCAAAATATTTGACTGTCATTTGCGCGTCGCAAAGCCCATTTTGATGTATTTTTTTAATTCATGTAGAGTTTAAATAGCAGCATGTTTACGTTCAAACATACAGTAATTCCTCTTATAGTGCGTGTAGAGGCAGCAAGGCAGTGTTGTTAACTGTGACGTCATCACAAGTCTCCGTTTGTGCCGTGTACACTCATACGCTAAGCGAAGAGTTTTGGAACTCTACACTTAGGCCAGCGTTTGTAAAAGTCTGCGTTTTGAAAGACACAAGTATGCGTCTGTGTGTGGCCAAGAGCTCAAACG
This sequence comes from Nerophis ophidion, assembly GCF_033978795.1. Taxonomy (NCBI): domain Eukaryota; kingdom Metazoa; phylum Chordata; class Actinopteri; order Syngnathiformes; family Syngnathidae; genus Nerophis; species Nerophis ophidion. Next base: position 15,193,841 of record NC_084637.1, on the reverse strand, counting down.
CAGTGATAAGTATGCGTTTATTAAGTATCTGTGTTCGTGTGGACATGGCCTTAGTCTCGAGCCGAAAAATCCAGCTAAAATAAAAAAAAGAAGTATAAACGCGTGCACACTCCACAGTCTCCTGACGAGCATGTCCTCATTTATGTCTTCATGTTCTGCCTGATTGCACCCGTGTTGTCGTGGCCGTGCAAGATTATAAAAGTCTGCAGTTGTCTGAAAAGGTCAGCGCGTCCGACCTTTCGCTACGGTTTTAGCGGTTAGACAAAATTGAGTTTGAAAGGTCACGCCGGGGTCATTTATTAAACCCCCTCTTTGGTCTCTTAGGTGCCATGGCTGAAAGGGTGCTGGTGGTTGGCGGTGGAGGGCGGGAGCACGCTCTGGCCTGGAAGTTGGCACAGTCGCCACACATTCAGCAAGTCCTTGTGGCTCCCGGGAACGCAGGGACAGCAAACTGCGGGAAGATCAGCAACTCTGGTATGTTTGTGCTTATGTAGAACTGGGCCCATAACACATTTTTCTGGACAATATATTGTCCCAAAAATTATTTCCGATATACAATATTATTGTTGCCATTAATTTGCAACCTAATAAATCACTAATGAAATAATATATAATGATAATAAGTGGGGATGTTCCAATCAGGGATTTATACTGCGCGTTCCAATACCGGCCATTTATGAATAGGGATGTATACCAATAACCGGTATTTTTCTGTACCAGTTACTAATTGGGTCTTATAGCAGGACCGTTAAGATTCCGGACAAATGATATGGCTCTTGTGAGAATGATTTATTAAGTTTTTTTTTAATCCATAGTCATGTTTAAAGCAGCTAATATTTTCCCATGTGTACACTTTGTGTTTTTTCCTTGTGTTTATCAGAAAACTCTATGCTTCACCTTGAAGGCCTGGAATGTCTACTTAAAGTGTGATGTACTCCATTTTTGTGGAGAAAGCCGTATCTGTTAAAAACAAAAAGCTGTATTTCTTTCTGGGCGGGAGTAGCTGTTCTTGCACTAAAAAAGCTGACTCTTTTCGTTTGAGTTTAGACCGCTTCTTGATGCTGCTATTATCGCATTCTAAGGGAGGGTGTCCTAAAGCTTTAGTAAAACTTTGCCAAGTATTATTCTGTCTCGGTGAAATTTGGGATTGACCAGTGTGTTTTATTCCCTGAGAGGAAGACTGGTCAAGCGCAACACTATCTGTATTTTACTTATTTTTAATTCCAGCTGACCGTCGTAAATATAACACGCTGTCACATTCACTTCGGCTCCTGCTGCTATACATAAAGAATCAGCTTGGAATGATCACAAATATGGTAGCAACACCACACAAAAGTTTGTAACACAAAATCACACAAGCTATTTATGTACAAATGTATTACACACGCTATCACGAGTCACAACAGCTGCTACCGCGATTCAGTAGTCCACAGGCCAAAATTAATCCACTCAGTGAAAATCATCAATGACACCTTACTTAAGTGTGTTTAAATGCGTTCTGTTTCTTGACTCCTCAAACTCGATGATCGAGCATTAATTACCTTTGCTCACTGAATCTTTTTATTTATATAGTACACACAACACAGACATTGGTCGCTGTCAACACTCACTATGACTTCCGGTCCATCACTGAAATACGGCCATGTGCAGCATAAACACAAATAACAATTCCCATGAATGCCATACATAAATGGGCTTCACGGTGGCAGAGGGGTTAGTGCGTCTGCCTCACAATACGAAGTTCCTGCAGTCCTGGGCTCAAATCCAGGCTCAGGATCTTTCTGTGTGGAGTTTGCATGTTCTCCCCGTGAATGCGTGGGTTCCCTCTGGGTACTTCGGATTCCTCCCACTTCCAAAGACATGCACCTGGGGATAGGTTAATTGGCAACACTAAATTGGCCTTAGTGTGTGAATGTTGTCTGTCTATCTGTGTTGGCCCTGCGATGAGGTGGCGACTTGTCCAGGGTGTACCCTGCCTTCCGCCCGATTGTAGCTGAGATAGGCGCCAGCGCCCCCCGCGACCCCGAAAAGGGAATAAGCGGTAGAAAATGGATGGATGGATGGATGGCCATACATAAATGTGAAATACCAGCTAGTGATTGTATGGTCTTTACAAGATCCAACCATTTTCTTTTATAACCTCTTGTGCTAATAAAAATGGTATTGAAAAAAATAAATGTTCACATCTTTATTTACCCTAATTACATATAGTAGTGATAACAGTACCAATGAATACCGGTCTCGTTAAGGGATATCGGTATCTATAAAATCCTAAGGATACACATTCCTATCCATGAGTGAGATCAGCAGATACCGATCACATGTATAAACTGTACGTTTTTTTAAAATGTATTTATAATGAGTGCTATTGACAGTTTACCAATCTCAGCACAATATTTTCTGGTTCTTTATTCTCTTTTATTACATACAATTTTTTGACCAAAACAAAGTCAATAGTACAGAATAACTAAACAAAATAAAAAAGTACTATATATCATTGAAATCCTGTTGCCCCCAGTCCTCTTGTGTCCAGGGATTTTTGCCCTAAGTTTGTGAACATGAACAACAACAACAACAACAACAAATATTTAGAGAAAATAAAAATATCAATCCACTCACTCGAGTATCGATCATCTACCGATATCACCTCTGGTGTTGACACCATCAATGTATGCATCAATCCGTCCTCCTCTTACATGTTGTGTACTGACTGCTACAATGCTGACACACAGACAGTTGTTGTATTTATTTTGTCCTCTCTTTTAACTTTTAATAATCTATTTGTTAATTTCCTTTTACTATCTACTTCCTGTAACGTGGTTCCATCTATACTTCTTAAAGCTTACTAAACACTTAATGCATGGTGTTTAAAGTTACCTTAACAGTTAGCTTAGCTATTAGACTGCCTGCTCCTGGCTTGCTCTTTCCCAGGGTATCACATGTTTAGACTTTCCCTCCAGTGATAATGGTACATAGTAAAGATACTAAGAAATGCGCTTTATTTGCTGTAATGTCGGTGATTAATATTTTACTTAGTGGAGCGGCTCCACACCGTGTATGGAGATATACAATTAGCTTCTCGCTGATCAGCTGAGGGACTAAAAACAAATACATTTTAGCCAGAAGTGACTGGAAATCAAAGGCATTAATTATCACATTATTTTTCATGAAAATCGGCTGATAATGATTGGCACATTCCTAATAACAAGTAAGCCTTTAAAACACAACAAACTTTTTTTACTCATTAGTATTTTTGGCCATTGTAATTGGAAAGCCAACAACCTTTAGCTATTCTAAATATGCAAGGAAACTTGTTTACTTTGAATAAAAAATTAAATAGACTCTCAATCTGCGTGAGCAAAAATTGTACGTCAATAAATATTGGAAAATCTTCAATTGCTGTTTTGTCCCCAGTTGGATAAACTGGTTCCGGTGGTTTGTTTTTGTTGCCATCACTTTTCCAACAAATTTGGCATACTTGCTCATTTAACCGTGTTGATGTTATTGATTTTTCGGTTTGGCCAAAAATATTTCCACGCAGGAACTTTTATTTTTGCAATATTTTTTTTCCCTATTATTTTTTGTTACTTTGCACTGCTTCTCCTTGCGATGCTCTGTCAGAGCATGTGTGTATGCTAGCTGTTCAGCTTCCGCTGACCGAGACAAAGATTGTGAATGGATGACAAAACGATTAATTTATTTGATTTTGCTATCTAATAAAAGCGTTCTGGTGCTGAGAGCGGCGCCTACTGTACGTTGTTTGAAAGCAAGAGACAAAAAAATAACAATCGAACCTGGCAATTTATCAGTGCCGGCAAAGTAATAGAGTTCATTTTCATTTATCATTATCGGACATTCCTGGCTATAGACTACACCGGTATTGAAGCCGCACCCACCAAATTTGAGAATTAAATAATTATCTTTACATACATCGGCTGTACCGGACCATAAGGCGCAGATAGTAAATGTTTATTTACATACCTTAATTGTTTTCAAATGGTGCCTGTCACACGGCAGTAAAACGACTGATCAAACAAAACAGAAGTCATCGTCATGAACCCACTAGCTGTATTGGCAAGCTCTCCAATCGTTTAAACCTACTCAATAACTCCATGGTGATCTTTTGGTGAATTTATGAAACAAAAACAATACAAGAAGAATGCCATTGTAAGTTAATAATACTAACATGGATAATTGTAAATGTGCTAGCAAAGTAATTGGCGACTTGTCCAGGGTGTACAGTGCTTTCCGCCCAATTGCACCTGAGATAGGCTTCATCACCCCACCGTGACACCGAAAGGGACAAGCGGTAGAAAATGGATGGATATTCATTAAGGCTAATTAATGCTAGCTTGATTACGATAGCACATGCACATATACATAACAACACTCCTATAGACATCCCACCTGGGACGGTTTAATAAGTAAGAATTGTGTTAATTATATTATGAATGACATTTTTTTCGGGGTGACAAACTAATTTTGAAACACACATTTTTACAATGGAGTTAAGTGTACATCGTGCCATCAACAAATTGTGAGCGCTGCGTGGAACTATAACTACAAAGATGATGGTCATGTTGACTAAAGCCTTTGCATAGTACCGTTTTATTTTATACGTTGAGTGGTTCATTTAGAATTTAAAGAAGGTATTGTGCGTCACTACAGCACTAGTCTGCCACCAGTCTCCGCCATTGGAGTAGTGGCAGCCAATCCAGAAGGCGCTTAAAGTCAGCTGACACGTTATTTTAAACAGTGTGACGTGGATTACACTGGAATTGCAAATGTGACCTGCAGTAGATACATTTAGAACAGCAGTTTCTTTCATTGAAAAATTGGAGTTTATTTTTATACTTGGCAAACTCATCTTGCGGGCCAGATTAAACCTGTTTGCGGGCCGTACGCTTGACATTCCTGCTATAGACGAATATTAGTCGAAATAGGATATACATCCGGTTCAAGGCACGAAACAGGAAGTACATTTTCAACCCGCAGGAACTGCGGTGAGCGAATTTGCCCAAAAGATGGCGCCAAAGCACAAACCACACCTTTTCAGTGTATCTGTCGGTGTTAAAAACTATTTGTTGAATACAAAACATAATGGCCGTTAGAGAAGGAAATAAATAAATTAGCTGCACCGTTTTATAAGCCGCATAGTTCAAAGAGTGGGGGGGGAATAGCGTTGTATGATATAGAAAATACCGTAGCTTTATAGATTGGCTAAGGCCTAGCGGTATGCTTTTAATTCAAGCTCTTGTTTCTATATTTTTGTTCAGTGTGCAGTATGTGTTGACCAAAGAACTACACACACGTTTTTGAAAATATAATTCATATGGCCATGTCCTAAACAATGAGGTAATCAAGCTGTCCATCTCGCCACAGAGGTATCTGTGAGTAACCACGCCATTTTGGCTCAGTTCTGTAAGGACCATCATGTGGGGCTCGTGGTGGTCGGCCCAGAGGTTCCGCTCGCTGCGGGTAAGTTTACCAACTTTTCACAAGTTTTCTTTTTAGTTGTCATCAGCTTCTTCATCGCCTCCATCGCTTCTCTCCCAGGTATGGTGGATGACCTGACGGCAGCAGGTGTACCATGTTTTGGCCCGTCTGCCAGAGCCGCCGAGTTGGAGGCCAGCAAGAGCTTCTCCAAGGCCTTCATGGAGCGCCACGGCATTCCCACGGCCCGCTACGGCTCCTTCACCAACGCAAAGGAGGCTTGCAACTACATTCGCACGTCAGTACTGTCGATTCACTCAAAGTAGCTCCTCGCTTATTCAATTTCCGTTATTTTAAGGTTGTGACTATCATCATGAAACAATATTCATAATAATCTCCTTATTAGGGCTGACTTCCCAGCGCTGGTTGTGAAGGCCAGTGGCTTGGCAGCGGGTAAAGGAGTTATTGTGGCACAAGACCAGGAAGAGGCCTGTCGGGCAGTGATGGACATCATGAAGGTGGGTTGCCCTTAATGCTGCGTTGATGAAATTGATGTCATTTATATATCATTCACCTTATCACAGGACCGAGCGTTTGGTTCTGCTGGCGACACAGTGGTGGTGGAGGAGCTTCTCGAAGGCGAGGAAGTATCTGTGAGTCCTTGCACATTGATGTGTTGGAAGTAAAGAACCAGCACTGGTTTAACCTCTGCACCTTTTACAGTGTCTGTGCTTCAGCGATGGCTCCACAGTGTCGTCAATGCCTCCAGCGCAGGATCACAAACGGCTGCAAGATGGCGATCAAGGTCCGAATACAGGTGGCATGGGAGCCTACTGCCCCACCCCTCAGGTAGCTTCACTTATTGTTTTCTAAATGTATGCCCTGTACAAGGCCAATGAGCGACCTACTGATGACCCCGGACGGTTACTTTTTCACCATATGTTTGGGTTAGCACATGTTTACTGAGGCTTTTCCCTGTACCAACGCTACAATGACTGCCTGGAACTGTGGGTTAACTGCTGCGTGCACTTTAAAGGCCTACTGAAATGAGAATTTCTTATTTAAACGGGAATAGCGGGTCCATTCTATGTGTCATACTTGATAATTTCGCGATTTTGCCATATTTTTGCTGAAAGGATTTAGTAGAGAACATCGACGATGACGTTAGCAACTTTTGGTCGCCTTTACCGGAAGTATGTGCGCGTGACGTCACGTGTTGCAGGGCTCCACACATATTCACATTGTTTATAATGGGAGCCACCAGCAGTAAGAGCAATTTGGACCGAGAAAGCAACAATTTCCCCATTAATTTGAGCGAGGATGAAAGATTTGTGAATTTGGATATTGATAGTGAAGGACTAGTATAAAATAAAAAAAAACGACAGCTCCGGGCGGTGGCAGTGTGAGCGTTTCAGATGTAATTAGACACATTGACTAGGATAATTCTGGAAGATCCCTTTTCTGCTTATTGTTTTAATAGTGTTTTAGTGAGATTTTAAAGATTGTAAAGACATACCTCAAGGTCTGATGGCTGCGGTAAACACACAGTGTCTCAGAGAGAAGCCGAGGAGCCAAGCTCATAGCTGCCTTTTTTGACAGCTGCTGCGGGACGACGAATAATCCAATGATGTGTTCCGTAAGATATATATCACAATTTTCCCATCCAAATACATGCTGGTTGACGTAGAGAAAACATGTTCGCTTGACCGCTCTACTTCACAACAAACAAAGAAACACCGGCTGTGTCTCGGTGCTAAAGACAGCTGCAATCCAACACTTTCCACCCACAGCATTGTTCTTTATAGTCTCCATTTTTAAATGAACAAATTGCAAAAGATCCAGCAACACAGATGTCCAAAATACTGTATAATTACGCGGTGAACAGAGACGACTTTTAGCCGTATTTGGTGCTGGACCAAAATGCCCTCTACAATGTGTGACGTCACGCGTACGCGTCATCATTCCGCGACGTTTTCAACAAGAAACTCGCGGGAAATTTAAAATTGCAATTTATTAAACTAAAAAGACCGTATTGGCATGTGTTGCAATGTTAATATTTCATCATTGTTATATAAACTATCAGACTGCGTGGTCGGTAGTAGTGGGTTTCAGTAGGCCCTTAAGGTTCACTTTTGTTTTTGGAGCCGCTCGCATAGCGATACTTTGGCAACTGTTGGAAAGTGGTTTACACAAAAATGGCGTTTTCCAAATTCGCGGACAGTGAAAATTGGACTGAATCATGGTATTTATTCTGCCTCCAACGGGCACAAGATCCATGTGTTCAATATACTAGGAGACCAAAGCTGTTATAATCATGTCCAATTTAAAATGGAATTATGGGACAAAGCACACACATTATCAAAAGACAGGTGAGAACAACAAAATTAAAAGCACTTTCACTGGCATATTAAGCCACAAGTAAGATTCTGTAACCTGACCTATCCTAATAAATGGGCCTCATTGAAAGAAATGTTCTAATCATTTTAATGAACCTTTTTGTTCAAAACAATAAAATAGGATGTGAACACTTGCAATGTCAGATAAACCGGAAGCTAAGAGCACAGCCTTGAATATGCCTTTATCGTAAAAAAAAACACCTTAAAAACTTCATAAATTAAAACCAAAGATAAAAAAGCAATATTGTATTTCTTGGACCAAAGAAATACAGTATTGAGGCGCACTGCCGATAAGCGGGTCTATTCAGTTCTATTTTCACACAAAAGGGACACCGTATTAATTGTAAGGTGCATTAAAAGGGTAATATCATGATTTTTATTTTTCGATATCATAAACACTTTCTTGTGTTCTACATTACATTTAATGGTGGTTCTTTGGTCAAAATGTTGCATAGATTATGTTTTACAGACCATCTTCAAACCGCTTTGAGGCCGTCTTTTCAGGATTGTTCATTTTGTGGGTGGTCCTTTTTACACGCCTCCGCATTCCGACAGCGTCTTCTCCCCATCATCTTTGCTGTACTAGTATTTCGCTAGCGCTTTCATAGCGAGTCTACAGAAAAAAGTTAGAACTGTACGCTACCTTGTATTAGAAATGGCAACAGCGGACGATGAATGGCCCAGAACAAGAAAAAATCCTATTGACTTAAACGCGCAAATGTTGGGGATTTATACAGATTCCAAATACACAACAGCTGGCACCAATAGGTAAGAAAAGTGCCTTTGCATAATAGGTTGAAACAAAACTCCAGATAATGCATTATGTCTCCTTATAGGTGCCATTTTGGGGTTATTATATACACACACAATAATAATACTTGTATGTTGAAGCACAGTATATAGGAGCCCTAATGTTCCGACAATCCATCAAGCCGTGCGGTTTCTTACATTACTGAAGTCGTACGAAATCATGTTGACAGATTTTTGAGTGTTGTGTGTAATGTTCTATATCCTCAATGAAACGTTTTGGGCTTTGTTTCTTAGCGGTACTTGCTAGCGTCATTTATTGAACAGGGCACCATTCTGCAGTCCGCTCATATCTGTTGTGTGACTGCCATCTACTGGTGACACCTATTATTACACCATGTACCAAATAAAATTGCTTCGAGGTTGGTAAGCACAACCAGAATTGGTACATACTGTAGGTTATAAGTTCACTGTCCACTTTTGGAGAAATAAAAATAATCATTAGTGTGCCTTATAGTCCAAAAAATGTCTCTTAAAACAATTTTTAATGTTCTATCAAGAAAAGTGTGGTCTTTGTTTATTTATTAAAATAAAACTTGGTTTAAAAGAGTTTAGTGTGTGTATACAAGTATTTTTTTGCCATTCACAGTATCATAATATTGAGAACCTGTTGGTCTCAATAACAGTGATGTGACATTTACATATTGTCATATCACTAGTGTTTTAGTTACAGGATAATAGCTCCTCAAAATTTAACATGACTCACTAAGTACAGTACCTCAGTATTATGGTCACAGTTTATATAAACCCAGGACGGCACTTTGATAAAAAGCAAAATAAAAGTTATAAATATTTAAAGATAAATATGTGTTTAGTGTCAAAGCCCCATTCCCTTTCTGCTGTTTTATTTATTTTTGCCGCAAGTCAGTAGGAAGGAGCTGTGTGCCACGAATGGCCCCCGATCTGCACTTTACATACGCTTTACACAAACACAAACCTATGTGTGTGAGTGGGTGAATGTGGAAATACTCTCAAAGCGCTTTGGGCTCCTTTTAAAAAGGGGTAGAAAAGTGCTATACAAGTATAACCATTTACATACTTGACATACAACACCCCAGGTTGTTATATATCAACTGGTACTGGAAACCAGTGATTCTCAAACAGAGGTACAGGTATGCTGTCTCCATATAGTGGTACGCCAAAGAATAATTTGATTAGAGTACAGTTTAAGATTCCTTTATTCATAGTATAGTAAGTATTAAATATACTTGTTAAACAGCACCTCTGCCTTTTTTTAATGAATATGTTGACCTACTACACTACTGTATTTCAATGTTGGTCATTATGGGGGTACTTTGGGAGCCAAGTATTTTCTGAGTTGATACTTTTAGGGGAAAAAAGGTTGAAAATCACTGACATAGAACTTTTAAAATATTGAAACATGGCCTGGAGCCTATATGTTTTTCATGGTGAACGTCCCACCTCTACATAATACATTTCCCAGGAAGTATGAGGATTGATAGTAGAGTTGTCCTTTTTGAATATCACACTTGAATATTAACAATCAAAATGTATTGATGGCATGCATAGGAGAAGAGCAATAAATGTTTTTTGTGAAACACAAACCTATGTTTAAGATATGATGTGCTTTTGCTGCTTCCATTTTATGTGGCGCAGGTGAGCCATGAGCTACTGGTGCAGATCCGAGAGTCTGTGCTTCAAAAGACCGTGGATGCGATGAAGCAAGAGGGAGCTCCTTATGTTGGTGAGTGCAGACATGAGTCACGACTTGTTAGTGCACAGTGGGCTTGTTAGTGTCCGGCTGCAGTCCGTGTAATCATGTGTGACTCCCCAGGTGTGCTGTATGCCGGCCTCATGTTAACCCAGAAGGGACCCAAAGTTCTGGAGTTCAATTGTCGCTTTGGAGACCCCGAGTGCCAGGTCTTGCTGCCCTTGCTGAAAAGTGACTTGTATGAGGTCATTTTGAACACGATTAATGGCAAGCTGGCCTCTAGCGCCCCTGAGTGGCACAAGGAAAAAGCCGCAGTGACCGTGGTGATGGCGAGTGCCGGCTACCCAGGTGCCTACAACAAAGGAATGGCCATCACAGGTAAGTTATTGTGGTGCAGAGATTGTATCTTTACATCTGATAATACTCATATTAAACTTGCGAAAATGTTTATTGGCCCATCTCAGGCAACTTTATTTTACATATTTGTACTTAGTTCCGAAGCGCAGCATGACTCCTTTGAGCAAAAGGAGTGGGTTTTAAGCATATAATTGGTATTTACGCTAATTGTATGCTGTAAGCCAGGGGTGTCCAAAGTGCGACCCGCAGGTCATTTTTCAACGGCCCCATGGCACAAGAGTCAACAGGTGAAATGTAACAAGAACATGTTGCAATGTTGACTCTAATAACACAAAGCTGCAATGCAGGCTGTTTCTTTCTTTAGAAAATAATAATGAATCAAAATCAATGACATTATGAATTATTGACCTATTCAAGGCTCCAATAATGTCACATTAAATATTCCACTTTGAGATATTCTTTGGGGAAAATGTTGCATATTTTGTTTTTGCTATGTAAAAAAGTAAGCTGTTTTTTTAAAAATTTGTTTTAAAAAGGGCCTAAAACAAACAAACAAAAAACATAAACAACAATAAAATTTATAATCTGAAGTTGAGTTGGAGGTTATTGTGTTAAAAGTAAACAGTTAATAAAATTTACAATTTATTTTTTAACACTTAAATGATCCACAATAATTGTTGTGTCATTGCTAAAAAAAAAAAAAGAGGTAAAAACAATTTTGTTATGAGTTATTGACCTTCTTAAGGCTCCAATTATTACATAATCTCAAATATTCCACTTAAAAATAAACGTAAACTGTTAATAAAATTTACAATTTATTTTTTAACACTTAAATGAGTAGGACCCTTTTGGATCCTCAATAATTGTTGTGTAATTAGTTTTTAAGTGTCATTGCTAAAAAAAAAAAAAGAATTAAAATCAAATTTGTTACGAGTTATTGACCTTTTTAAGGCTCCAATTATTATATAATCTCAAATATTCCACTTAAAAAATTTTATCGGGTGAAAATATTACATATTTTGTATTTTTTTCCATAAAAAACAGGGTTTTCTTTGACAAAAAGAGCATACAACTTAAATCTTTAATAACGTTATATTGACAGACAGACCTAATGTTGATCTAGAGATTTAAACCTTGAATAATAATAAAAATATTAATACTGAATAGTGACACATTTTTTATATTTTTTTGACCAAAACCCTTTAGGGTCCCCGGGATCAAGCCTGAGTGGAGGCCCAAATGTATATTTTTTGTACATATATAGTATTGGTTTTTAACATAAGAAATATCAAAATGGCCACCGCTTGCTTTGATTTTTCAGTGTGCGGCCCTCAGTGGAAAAAGTTTGGACACCCCTGCTGTAAACACTTTACAACATAAATGGTTTTGTTATCTTAAAACCAAACCAATGATATCCAAAAATATTGTAGGTGACAGGACTGTGCTGAGGTTTAAACCCCACTCTTCCAGTCTAAGTTGAAATAACATCCGATAGACAGAAAAATAAATGAGAACTTACTTTAGGCCTGCAGAGAGTCGGAATGATCCAACTTTCTGTGCACCATGTGACTTGTAGAATATTGCATTTGTAGAGGTGACATGACTGAGTAAAAACCCTGCTTGTAAAGTGTGAAGTTTGATTACTGTATTTTCCGGGGTATAAGTCGCACCTGCCGGAAATGCATAATAAAGAAGGAAAAAAACATATAGGTCGCACTGGAGTATAAGTGGCATTTTTGGGGGAAATTTATTTGATAAAAACCAACACCAAGAATCTACATTTGAAAGGCAATTTAAAATAAATAAAGAATAGTGAACAACAGGCTGAATAAGTGTACGTTATATGACGCATAAATAACCAACTGAGAAGGTGCCTGGTATGTTAACGTAACATATTATGGTAAGAGTCATTCAAATAACTATAACATATAGAACATGCTATACGTTTACCAAACAATCTGTCACTCCTAATCAATAAATCCGATAAAATCTTACACGTCTAGTCTCTTACGTGAATTAGCTAAATAATATTATTTAATATTTTACGGTAATGTGTTAATAATTTCACATATAAGTCACTCCTGAGTATAAGTCGCACCACTGGCCAAACGATGAAAAAAAACTGTGACTTAAAGTCTGAAAAATACGGTAAATTGTCTTTTTAAAAAAAAATAAAATCTACTCAATGTATATTTGGGATATGGAGTATTAAAAAGAATATAACATCTCTGAAGGATTTAAATGATTATTTTTCACAATAAAGTCTAATTTTGGGAAGTGTGGACAGTGTTCAAAGTAATTTTCAAAGTCGAGGTATATTTATAATGCTTAATTTTTAAAAACGGCCACTACTGCCCCTAAGGGCTGTACAAATTAAAAACAAATGTTAAGAAAAAAGGAGTCAACATCACACTAAGTACAGACAAGGCTATAAATTCACCGTAAACCAACCAAACAATGAATTGGTAGAAAAAAAGTATTAGAAATAAACTAATGGAGATCTATAAATATGTAAATAAAAATGTCCCGCTCAATATGTGTTAAATACCATTTCAAATAAACAAGTAAAAAAATAAGTATTTAATAAATATGCAATCAAAACAAAAGACATGCAGGACACTTTGATTTTTAAATGTATTTTTCAGTTAATTTTATCGTGCATTTTATTTTCTTGGGATGCAAACCGCACCGATTCGGTGGAATGGTCCTTACAGGGACCCCTCGTTAACTTCTACCGCCTTTCCACTTCAGGTCTGTCCCAGGTGGAAGACATGGGCATCCAGGTGTTCCACGCAGGTACAGGGCTGAAGGACGGACAGGTGGTGTCCAGCGGTGGGCGCGTCCTGACGGTCACCGCGGTCAGACCTTCGCTAGAGTCGGCACTGCAGGCAGCCAATGAGGGAGTGGCTGCGGTCGGTTTCCCGGGTGCTGTGTACCGCCGTGACATTGGTCACCGGGCCATTTCCCACCTGAAGCAACGCAGGTGTGTTTGAGTGCAGCACAAAACATTCAGTTTTCTGAATTGTCACTGATGTCTTTCATAAATAAACAAACCGTGGAGAATCCCCTGTGTCTGTTTTTTTTTATTTTGTTATACCTGGAATTCTATAATCTATCTGTATGACTGCGTCTCACACTGAAAGAAGGTGTTTTATTTCTGAAGTCAAGTCATCTGACCCTGTCTGACAGAGGCCTGACTTATAAGGACAGCGGCGTGGACATTGCTGCGGGCAACAAGCTGGTGGACATAATCAAGCCTCTGGCCAGGGCAACTTCCCGCCCAGGTAATGCTTTACATTCAAAGTTGTAGTTAAATATAATAACATCATATTTTCTCACCAGGATGTAATGCAGAGCTGGGAGGCTTCGCTGGACTTTTTGACCTTAAAGCTGCAGGATTCCTCGACCCGGTTTTGGTATCTGGAACTGACGGTGTTGGGACCAAACTGAAGGTCTGATTTAGGTTCAGTTTTAATACTTTTAATTTTGATGGTTAATAAAAAAAAGTTTGTGCAGATTGCCCAGGCGTGCGGTCAGCATGGCAGCTTGGGTCAGGATCTAGTCGCCATGTGCGTGAACGACGTCCTGGCTCAGGGAGCAGAGCCGCTTTTCTTCCTCGATTACTTCTCCTGCGGAAGCCTGGATGTGAACGTGGCCGCCGCAGTGGTCGCTGGCATCGCCAAAGCCTGTGAGATTGCTGGCTGTGCTCTGCTGGGTAAGTGGAGAAGCAGGCCTCAGTGGTTCTGTAACACCGGCTGCCAAATTGAGCCATCATGTGTGGATGGTCTAGGTGGAGAGACCGCAGAAATGCCTGGCGTCTACGGCCCTGGGGAGTATGATCTAGCCGGGTTCTGCGTGGGAGCAGTAGAGCGTAGCGCCCTGCTGCCGAGACTGGCAGACATCACGGAGGGAGACCTGTTGATTGGAGTGGCATCCTCTGGTATCCACAGCAACGGCTTTAGCCTGGTCCGCAAGGTCCTGGAACGTGCAAATCTAAGCTACAGCTCCCCGGCACCCTTTGGCCACCCGGGACAGACTGTTGGTAAGTATGATGTTAATACATCATCTGATTTACCTCAATACTAGCAAATTCTACATTTAATAAGATGCACTTGATCAAAAAGTGTTTATTTTAGTTACTTGCTATTAAACCTTTTCACTTCTGTAGTCTATTGTCAAAGTGTGGGATCTAATATGAGGCCAAAAGTGTTTATGGAGACCCTCTTTTGCTTATCCGTGGTCGGGTCGCGGGGGCAGCAGCCTAATCGGGGAAGCCCAGACTTTCCTCTCCCCAGCCACTTTGTCCAGCTCTTCCCGGGGGATCCCGACACGTGAAGGAAGCACTTCTTACTGTAATGTTGGCCTGCAGGAGAGGTTTTGCTGACGCCAACAAAGATCTACAGTCGTCTGCTGCTCCCAATCCTGCGCAGCGGTGCGGTGAAAGCCTACGCTCACATCACCGGTGGAGGACTTCTGGAAAACATTCCTCGGGTTTTGCCCCAGGAGCTAGCAGTCGATATAGGTGAAGGCCTACGTCATTCTACAGGATACAAGTCTGGAGACAAATACCTATCTTGTACGGTTTGATAATTACACACGTTTGCTCCAGATGCGTCTCGTTGGAGCATCCCACCAGTGTTTTCCTGGCTCCAGAAAGAGGGCGGACTGAGCGAGGATGAAATGACCCGCACTTTCAACTGCGGCCTGGGAGCAGTGCTAGTGGTGGCCCCGATGGAGGCTCAGAGGGTCTTGCGGCAGCTGCAGGCCCACGAGGAGGCCTGGATTGTGGGCGCACTCGCTCACAAGCAGCCTGGTGAGTCAGTCAGGGACCTTCCTGTGGAGACCCGCGCGCACATTCTCATCAAACTATGTCGCCGCAGGTACTGAGTCCGTGGCGGTCCGCAACCTGAAGCACAGCCTGCTGAGCGGCGGTCCAGCTTCCAAGAATGGCAATTGCCTCGGTGACATCAGCACGCCACACAGGAGGACCAAAGTCGGCGTTCTCATTTCAGGGACAGGTTTGTGTAGTATTTCATGAATTTATTTTGTAATGTCTTGTGGATTACAACTTGTGCTTTTGTGGTCTCCACCAGGTACCAACCTGCAGGCGCTGATCGAGCAGGCCAGGCGTCCATCGAGCTGTGCAGAGATCGTGGTGGTCATCTCTAACAAGCCTGGAGTTCAGGGCCTCAAAAGAGCAGCACTGGCTGGGATCCAGACACGGGTAATCTGTTGTGATTATGGTCATGAGGTGGTTACGTTTGCGCATTTCAACATTTTTTATTATGCATTTTCGGCCAGTGCGACGTACAGTGGGGCAAAAAAAGTCACCGATTGTGCAAGTTCTACTTAAAATGATGACAGAGGTCTGTAATTGTCATCATAGGTACACTTCAACTGTGAGAGACAGAATGTGGGAAAAAAAATCCAGGAATTCATTGTAGGAATTTTAAATAATTTATATGTAAATTATGGTGGAAAATAAGTATTTGGTCAACCATTCAAATCTCTCACTGATGGAAGGAGGTTTTGGCTCAAAATCTCACGATACATGGCCCCATTCATTCTTTCCTTAACACGGATCAATCGTCCTGTCCCCTCAGCAGAAAAACAGCCCCAAAACATGATGTTTCCACCCCCATGTTTCACAGTAGGTATGGTGTTCTTGGGTTGCAACTCAGTATTCTTCTTCCTCCAAACACGACAAGTTGAGTTTATTCCGAAAAATACAGTAGTAGGGAAGTTTGGATTTTAAGGTCTGTTGGTAGTGCATTCCACTGTGTGGTGGAAAAAGAGTAGAAGGCATTTTTCTCATGAGGAACTCCTTCTCGTGTAGTACCTGTGAGTACATCTGGTGAAATAGTTGGACAGGTACTTGGGGACAATTTCTCTGAGTATTTTGAATACCAGGCACATTGCGATTCGGTGTACCGTACTCTTTCCTCAACTCCAAGCCATCCCAATTTGGTAAAGTGGGTTTGAGTTAGGTGAGTCTTGTATGGGAGGTTGAGCAGGAGTCTCACCACCTTGTTTTGGGAAGTTGGCAGTTTTGTTTTTAGTGGCTTGGTGATACTTGTGAACCATGAGGTGCAGGCACAGTCAAAATGATTGTATGAGGGTATCGGCAAGGGTCTTAAGTGTGTCCCTTTTGATAAACACAAAGATCCTGCCCAAAAATCTAGTTTTATTATTGATCTTGAGTGTTGTCCAATATACAACCTAGGTAAATTACCTTGTCTTTGCTGGTGATTATGGTATCGCATGCTTTAATCGCAAAGCCCAGGGATTTACTTAGGTTGTGTTGGGACCCAAATACAATGGACTCTGTCTTACAGTTTGATATTTGAAAGCCAGAGACAGAGATTTCTTAGTTTGGTGCTGAGTGCACTTTAAACCTTCAATTTGGAACAAATTGCTATTTCATGCTGATTTCATGTCGTTTATGTTAATCAAGAATAACAATGGTGCCAGAATACTCCCCTGTGGGACACCACAGCTCAGATTGAGGGGAGAGGACAGTGATCTGTTCACCTCGACCACCTGTCCTCTATCCTCAGGGTAAGATTTCATCCAGTTTGTGGCAGCGCTGTCAAAACTGATTGCCCTCAACCTGTTTAACAGTATTGAGCATTTACCCATGTCTATCTGTACCTGATGTAGTCAGTTAGGTACAGTAGGTATGCATCAGTGGAATGTGATTTTCTGAATCCTGATAGAAATTGGAATAAGAGCTTGTGATTTGATAGATAGTTATCTATTTGCACATATATTAACCTCTCTATAACCTTTGAGATGGAGCAAAGAATGGAAACACGGCGGTAGTTGCCAGGGTTTAATTTGTTTCCTTTTTTATAGAGGTGATAGTCTCGTGAGCATGAATTCTCGTGGGACATGACACTGATTGATAGACAAGTTGGTAATATGAGCAACCATTGGAGCATTCGTGGCAGCTGGTGGGAATATGATCATGTCTTGTGAGTTTGTTTGGCTGCCACGAGCTGAGTTTCTTTAACACATCAGTTTAAACTTTGACAAACTTGAAGTCATCCTTGCGTCCTTCTTTGTTTTTGTAAAGGTCTTGGATGTGCTTTTCACCTTAGAGGCCTGAGTGTGAGGGCAATTTGTTGAAGTGATGGTTGAGTAAAATCTGTTATAGCAATTTGTCACATTCAGTTTGTCTGTGATGAGTGAGCTGTTTATTTTCAAGTTGAGGTTGGTGGTTATTGTTATGAGACTGCTGTGGGCCAATAGTTTCAGCGTCTTCCAGAGTTTTTGCAGGCTATTTTTTTCGTTGAAGTAACTGGATTTGGCCTTTTTCTGATCATAGTAGTTACTTCGATTCTTAGCTTTTTGTATTCTTTAAAGTAGTGGTTCTCAACCTTTTTTCAGTGATGTACCCCTTGTGAACATTTTTTTTAATTCAAGTACCCCCTAATCAGAGCAAAGCATTTTTGGTTGAAAAAAAGAGATAAAGTAAAATACAGCACTATGTTATCAGTTTCTGATTTATTAAATTGTATAACAGTGCAAAATATTGCTCATTTGTAGTGGTCTTTCTTGAACTATTTGGGAAAAAAAGATATAAAAATAACTAAAAACTTGTTGAAAAATAAACAAGTGATTCAATTATAAATAAAGATTTCTACACATAGAAGTAATCATCAACTTTGGGGATTGTAATATAGATCCATCTGGATTCATGAACTTAATTCTAAACTTTTCTTCGCAAAAAAAGAAATCTTTAACATCAATATTTATGGAACATGTCCACAAAAAAGCTAGCTGTCAACACTGAATATTGCATTGTTGTATTTCTTTTCACAGTTTATGAACTTACATTCATATTTTGTTGAAGTATTATTCAATAAATATATTTATAAAGGATTTTTTAATTGTTGCTATTTTTAGATTTAAAAAAAAAAAAATCTCACGTACCCCTTGGCATACCTTTAAGTACCCCCAGGGGTATGTGTACCCCTATTTGAGAACCACTGCCTTAAGGAGCTGTTCAGTCCTGTTTTTAGTGAACTTAGCGTGTTTGTCATTTTTAAGTGTCATGTATTATGTCCGCATTGATCTAGGCTTCTGTTCTGGATTTACCCTGGAAGCTTTCATGGGTGCTAACTGCTCAGACACATGCAGGAAGTTGGATTTTAAGCATGCCCATGCTCTTTAAACCGATGAGCAATTTGGTCGATTTGACCAGTCCAGTCTTTCCAGGCCTGCTGTTAGAGCTTCGCTGGTGTACTTTTTCATCGATCTGAATCTTGTGTTGTGACAATCTGATTCCGATTTCTGAATTTTACGTGTGCAGAAAATGATGAAATGATCACTTATTACGCACTCGATTGCACCGCTTCTGGAGATAGTGGTCTGGTCTGATGTCAAAATCAAATCAATGACGGTTTGAGCAGCAGGGCACCGAGTGATATGCTGTTTCAGGTTATGTAACTTACAGTAATTACCGAAGGACTTGTAGATAGGACTATCTTTTTTCCGGGTTATTGGTGTTCAAATCACTGAGCAGTATCACTTCAGAATTTCCTAAATCTCCTTGAGCTGTTTATAAAATGAGTTTTGAGTTGGGGGTCTGTACAGGGAGCCAATTAACATGGGGTTGGTTTTGGGAAAAATGATATTGAGCCCCACTTTCTCTATTATAACTTTGCTCCAAATCATCCTGTACATTAAAAGCGATATCAGATCTTACAACCCCCTCCCCCATGTCAATTTCTGTCCCTTCCGACTACCGTGTAATTGACAATTTCTGTCTCAGACTCCTTAATAGAACTATCAAGTCTGGTCTCAGAAAAGGACAAAATTCCCACCTTACCATTTCTAAAGATCAGTCCAAGTTCATCAATGTTACGGAAAAGACTGCTATTCATGAGAAAATGTTTTCCATGTCTTGTGACTATGGTTCAAGTCGGCATTGGTGCCCCTCTCCCTACTTTTAACTACTAACAAAGTGTAGGTACAGCTGAAGATCCCGGCCAGATAAAGCCATCAGGACCACATCTAAATGCACTACCAGGCACCTCCAAAATATGACAGAAAAGAAAATAAGCGACAGAAGTTTGCTAACTTTGTTTATATTTTTTACTCTGTCTTTGCAAATGTGTCATGGCCAATTATGAACATGTCTGTGGGGAAACTTGAGAAAGTGTGGAGTTTGATTTTTCTTGCACATTGATCCAGGTGGTGGACCACAAACTCTACGGGAGCCGAGCGGAGTTTGATGGCACCATTGACCGCGTCCTTGAAGAATTTGGAGTGGAGCTTGTGTGTCTGGCTGGTTTCATGCGGATCCTCACGGGGGGTTTTGTTAAGAAATGGAACAGTGAGTTGAAGTATTGGTGTCACTATGAATCACATTTTATTTTTAACATGATCTCATTTTAGGTAAGATCTTGAACATCCATCCATCCTTGCTGCCGTCCTTCAAGGGTGTGAACGCCCAAAAGCAGGCTCTCCAGGCCGGGGTGCGGGTCAGCGGCTGCACGGTCCACTTTGTTGCAGTAAGTCAGCCACATTGTCACCTACACGCGCACATTAACCAGCTGAATGGGCGTGTTCTGTCTATCAGGAGGAGGTGGACGCAGGGGCCATCATCGTGCAGGAGGCGGTGCCAGTGATGAGCGGCGATACTGAAGAAAGTCTGTCAGCCCGAATCAAAGAGGCTGAGCATAAGGCCTTTCCTGTGGCGATGGAGCTGGTCTCCAGCGGAGCTGTCCATCTTAGTGAGGATGGACGTGTCATCTGGAGGTCACATTAGTCTTTGCATGACTACAGCTGAGTAAATGTGTAGTGTGACACTGTTACAAACATTCCTAATGTGCATGCATTTCTCTATCTACTCCAATTGTTTGTGTTTGAATGTACTTGTGTGAATGAATTAGAGCTGCACAGAACAAAAAATGGTTAATCTATCCATCCATCTTCTTCCGCTTATCCGGTCAGGTTGCGGGGGCAGCAGCCTAAGCAGGGAAGCCCAGACTTTCCTCTTCCCGGGGGATCCCGAGGCATTCCCAAGCCAGCCGGGAGACATAGTCTTCCCAACGTGTCCTGGGTCTTCCCCCATGGCCTCCTACTGGTCGGACGTGCCCTAAACACCTCCCTAGGGAGGCGTTCGGGTGGCATCCTGACCAGATGCCCAAACCACCTTATCTGGCTCCTCTCGATGTGAAGGAGCAGCGGCTTTACTTTGAGCTCCTCCAGGATGGCAGATTCTCACCCTATCTCTAAGGGAGAGCCCCGCCACCTGGCAGAGGAAACTCATTTCGGCCGCTTGTACCCGTGATCTTATCCTTTCGGTCATGACCCAAAGCTCATGACCATAGGTGAGGATGGGAACGTAGATCGACCGGTAAATTGAGAGCTTTGCCTTCCGGCTCAGCTCCTTCTTCACCACGACGGGTCGATACAACGTCCGCATTACTGAAGACGTCACATCGATCCGCCTGTCGAACCCACGATCCACTCTTCTCTCACTCGTGAACAAGACTCCTAGGTATATTTGAGGCAAGCTCTCCTCCCCAACCCGGAGATGGCACTCCACCCTTTTTCGGGCGAGAACCATGGACTCTAACTTGGAAGTGCTGATTCTCATTCTGGTTGCTTCACACTCGGCTGTGAACCAATCCAGTGAAAACTGAAGATCCCGGCCAGATAAAGCCATCAGGACTACATCATCTGCAAAACACACAGATGTAATCCCGCAGCCACCAAACCAGAATCCCTAAACGCCTTAACTGCGTCTAGAAAAAATGGTATTCTTTGTAAATGGTTTACCTTGAGGCGGCATTGCTCGGTTGGTAGAGTGGCCGTCCCAGCAACTGGAGGGTTGCAGGTTCGATTCCCGCTTCCACCATCCTGGTCACTGCCGTTGTGTCCTCGGGCAAGACGCTTTACCCACCTGCTCCCAGTGTCACCCACACTGGTTTAAATTTAACTTAGATATTGGGTTTCACTATGTAAAGCGCTTAGAGTCACTAGAGAAAAAGCGCTATGTATAAATATAATTCAATTCAATTCAATACCTTTACTTGTAGTGTATGCACATATACTGTATACCGTATTTGCTTGAATTGCCGCAGGACATATAGTATGCACTTGCCTTGAATTACTGCCGGGTCAAACTCGCTTCACAAAATAATTAGCGCCTCGTCAAACTCGTGACATCACGAGTGACACTTCCCATGTCATCATTTTCAAAATGGCAGAGGCCGATTTCAATACAGGTAATTTGAAATCGCATAAAGGGAAGAAGATTAAGAGCTATTCAGTAAGATTTAAGGTCCAAGCTTACATCACACTCAAATTTTTACTGCATACCTTTAGTAAGTGCCGAAGCGAGAAGAAGTTTTAAAATAATTAGCACATGCTTACTTTTACCACATGCCTTTGGTAAGTGCAGGAGTGAGAAGAGGTTTTAAATGAATTAGCGCCCCGGCGGCAATTCAAGGAAATACAGTACACATTATGTACACAGTACATGTGTGACTCCTCAGCAGTAAAATAGTTACTATATTTTGTTCTGTACAGCAACTTCTTGTCTACAGTCAATGACTTGTCAACATAATTATCAAAACTTGTCCATGCAGATGTAAAGCATGATCATTTTTGCAGCCTCCCTTAAATCCAGATTAAACTGAACCTTTTTGTTATCAGGACCTCAAGTATCGTTACTCACCCATTTCTCATATTTTCACCCTCAGGTTTGTGGTCCTGATGATTAATAAGACAGAGGTATCAACACAGTTTGTTATATTTTAAAAACAAGACTTTAAGGGTAGACTTACAAAAGCATTTAAAGTTCAGGTTTGTTGGCACTTATGGAAGTGCAGAACTTGAAATCTCTCGTTAAAAGCTCTGGTTGGCGCTTATGGAAGCGCAGGACTGCAAGTCTCTCATTTCCAGCCCTGGTTGACAGGTGTGGGTATCCGTGCAGACCATAGCCGCTCAGCAGCTGGATGATCTCCTCTAGGATGAGAAGGAACAACGTGAGATGTGAAATTAGATGACATGTCTTCACTTAAGATGGACAGCTCCACTGGAGCTATTGTGTAGTATGTGTTTCAGTAGCATCTTCATCCTGAATCATGATTGTTTTGCGTAGTTTGTGGAAGGAATATGTCGGCCAGATTGTAGCAATACAACTAAAGAAGGGGTCAGCCTGCATGTTTCCAAATGATGGCAATACAGGGAAAGTATGGCTCCTCTAATCCAATTGTGTAATAACAGCTATTATATATTTATTACTTTTAATGGACCTGACTGTGAAGAGGAAAGGTTTTGGTTTGAGCCCCCTCGATAAAACCGGGTGAAAAAAAGAGCAAACACGACGCATGCAAATGAGTAAAAAAGAAAATAATTAGTATTGTATTTTGTGTCCTCTTCTACTGATGTTTTCCTCAAGGTGATTGAGGAAATGCTGAAAGAGCATGAGGAAACAGGCTATGGTGTCTATAAAATAAGAAATGATGATTATTTTGGATTTCTCTTTGGCTCATAATGTCAACCATATCAGTTTTGAAGTATAATGGACCAGGGTGACAAAATCATGCAATTAAGTGATCAAAATAATAGATGCATATTATTTAATTCACACGGTCTGAGCGACGAAATGGGCTCTGGTTCGGTAGATGACTTCACAAGATATGTAACATTCACTAAAATAATCTCACTAAAACAATAAGCAGATAAGGGATTTTCCGGGATTTTCCAGAATTATCCTAGTAAATGTGTCTAATAACATCTGAATCGCTCCCACTGCAATCACCTTTTTTTTCTTCTAGTCCTTCACTCTAAATTTCCTCATCCACGAATCTTTCATCCTCGCTCAAATTAATGGGGAAATTGTCGCTTTCTCGGTCCGAATAGCTCTAGCTGCTGCTGGCTACGATTATAAACAATGTGAGGATATGAAGAGCCCTACAACCTGTGATGTCACGCGCACATCGTCTGCTACTTCCGGTAAAGGCAAGGCTTTTTTATTAGCGACCAAAAGTTGCGAACTTTATCGTCAATGTTCTCTACTAAACCCTTTCAGCAAAAATATAGCAATATCGCAAAATGATCAAGAATGACACATAGAATGGACCTGCTATCCCCGTTTAAATAAGAAAATCTCATTTCAGTAGGCCTTTAAGTTAATTGTCAATAGATGTGACTTGTCTGAATCATGACCCTAAAGTGACAACATCCAACATGAACCCACCTGGATCATTTTCTGCTATGGTGACCAAGTAGAAGAGTCCTTGACTGGACAGCAACTGGGACACGACTGGCAGAAACCTGTCGATGACCTCACGACCTCGCCTCCCGCCTGCCCAGGCAGCTTCTATACCTGTGCTGCCCACCTTGACGGAATGAAAATATGTCACCAACTTCTTAAACATTTTAGAGTTTTTCATCAGAGAGTCAAAGCCACTTCATTGGATGACGTCACCACATAAGGGGGATTGAAGAGTAGCACGTCCACTTGTCCACTTAACCGGGGCAGGAAACATTCCACCTAGACCAGAGAGCAAATAATCAGTGAGCATTAAAAAGTCCTCAAGATTGGAATAAAAAGTTTGATGCTGGATCTGACCAGGTCTGTGATGACCGGCTGCAGGCACACGTTGTTGCAGGCTGCGGTCTTGCTGCTGCACTGTGCTGCTGTGCCATTCACATCCGTGCAACTGCAACAATATTTGACAACATTGTAACATGGAAGAAGAAGAAGAAGAAGAGAAGATGGTAGTAAACTTACAAATAGACGGATGAAGGTCCTAACACGGACGCAAGAAAGGCAGACACCACGCCGGAGCCGCTGCCCACCTCCACGCAGACGCAGGGCCTGCAGACAGCAGCAGGACAATATCACCATCAGGTGCTTTTAGTGTCCTCGTTACACAAAGAAATGGTCAAACATATAAACCCACATGAACAAATCCCTAAAAATGTTTCCTCAATTTTATACAGTTTCTTCCACTGGATGTACATACTGAATGTCAGCAGTCCCCAACCTTTTTTTTGCACCACAGACCGGTTTAATGTGACATTATTTTCAGGGACCGGTTCCACTTTTGCCAGATGAATACAGCCAAAATAAGTGCATGAAAAATCCAACTCACTATAACAGCAATGGGGGCCTTGGGCTTGTTTCTTTGCTATGAGATCCCCAGCAGGTTGTCATCAACCTGCTGGGCACTGCAGATGGAAATCAGCCTTTGGCTACAATCTGTCACTTTTATATTTCATTCATTAATGTGCATTGTATCATGTCACAAAGTTATAACATGTATAACAAATGGTAACTTCCGATGAGGAGTTTTATTGTACATCTTTAAATAAGCTTAGTGGTGTGTCTAGTGTGACAGGCGAAAGTTAATTGGAAGAAAAGGCAGTCGTTAATAAATTATTTAATGTTTCTCACCAGACCGGTGGTTGGGGACCACTGCTGTATGTGACTTTGGCATTGTAAATAGTGTGTGTAACAAGCAATGTATCATACTATACATAAATACATTTATATACATAAATATATTCACACATACATTAACACATATATATACACACACACACATAAATATAGGTATATGCATATGTATGAATATGCATATATACATCTATATACATACACACACACATATATATATATACATATATACACACACATATATATATACATATGAATACATATATACATATGCATATATACACACCAATATACGCACATGTATATATATATATATACATACATATACACACACACACATATATATATATATACATATATACACACACATATATATATACATATGAATACATATATACATATGCATATATACACACCAATATACGCACATGTATATATATATACATACATATACACATGTACACTTACATATAGATGTATACATAAATATACACAAATATATATACTCATTTACATACATACACTTATACATACATAAACACACATATATATATACACATACATATATATAGATATATATACTATATATATATACACACATATATATACATAGATATATATATACACAATACAAACATTAATACACATACATATATAAAATATATATATACACACGTATGTATAGACACACATATACATACATTAATACACATACGTATATATATATATACATATATACTCATATATACATATATATACATACATATATCCATTATATATATAAATATACACACATGTATATACACATATGTATACATATATTTACACGTGTATAGACATACATATATATCTACACATTTATATACATATATACACACATATATACAAACGTATATATTATATATATATACATATATATTATACATATACATATATATATATATGTGTACATACATAAACACACACATATATACATACATATACACATATATACAAATATATAAACACATGCATATATATACACACATATATACATACATACACACATATACAAACATATATAAACACATACATATATACACATTTATATATACACACATATAGGTACATATATACATACATATATACGCATATATGTATACACACATATATACATACAGATATATACACATATATACTTACATATATATATATACATACATATATAAAAATATATACATACACACATATATATATATATATAAACATACATATATACACACATATATATATATATATATATAAACATACATATATATATGCGTATATATATATATATATATACACATACATACATATGTATACATATATACATGCATACATATATGTAAAAAGATATGTATATATATATATGTATGTATTCATGTATATGTATGTATGTAAATATACATACACATTTCAATACATATGTACACACATATACACATATATATATATATGTATATATATATATATATCAATCAATGTTTACTTATATAGCCCTAAATCACTAGTGTCTACATACATATTTATATACACATATACATACATATATACACACAGATATATACATACATATACACATATCCATCCATTTTCTTTTATTATATACATACATATGTACAAATACATATTTGTACACACATATACATACACGCACATATATATATACACACGTATATACATACACATATTTATATATACACACATGTACATAAATATATATACATACATATATACACATATGCATACATATATACATACATATATATGAACACATATATACACACACATATATATACATATATATATGTATACACATATATACATACATATATATAGACATATACACATGTATATACACATTTCTACATACATATATATACATATATAAATATATACATACATACATGCATATATACATAGATTAATACATACATACATATATAAATACATATATACACACAAACATAAATACATATATACATACATACATATATATATACATAGATATACACAAACATATATAAATACATATATATACATACATATATTTACATATATACAAATACATATACACATATATATATATACATATATTTACATATATAAATACATACATATATATATATATATATAAATACATACATATATGTATATCTATACATACATATATAT
>NC_084637.1:15139055-15161555 GCF_033978795.1 Nerophis ophidion | reverse complement strand
CCCTCGCGGAGCAGAGAGATAGCAGCATGGGTAACTTTTGCTGTGTTGCGAGTGGTAATACAAGAGAAAGAATGTGCCAATCTGATAACAAATGAAGGAAGAAATAATTCCCAAGAAAAACAGCAAGGGGTCCATCGTCTGTCGGTGGTTTGGCTTCAAGTGGGAATATGTCAAACACACAACCGTAATTTGTCAAGTGTGGGGCAAAAACGTTCCTACAAAAAGTAGCATTACTGCTAATATGTAGCATCCTTTGAAAAGTCTCCTGGTAGAGAATGAAGAGTGCTTACTCGGCATCTCAACATCTCCATTCGGTATCACACCAACAAAATGCAGAGCCAACCATTTCCACATCAACACCGTATGAAAAAAATAGTCAACAACATAAGGAGATAACGTCCACAGTAACCTAACCCCGTTGCGATTTGATTTCCCATTATGCAGCTCATTTTATTTGACATTTATTGAAATATCTTGTGTGACATCATGCACAAAAGTGCACTTTATTTGTTTTGAACTATTGTAATGGCTTTCCGTTCAAAAAGGGCACTTTAATTTAGTGTTGTTTTGATATGTCATACAAGTGACATCATGCACAAAAGTGCACTAATAGCTTGTTTTAAAATGTCTCTGACAATCTTGCATTTTCTGTTTTGGAAATGACATGAATGTTTGTGCCACTGCTTCATAACTGTTTAATAAATACAGTTTTGGTCAATTGACTTAGTTGTGGTTTCCCTCTCTGCATGAAAGTTTAAAATGAGCATATATCAATGAAGTATGAACAAGATTGTTTTAATGTAGACACATAGAATCATCATACTGCTGTGATTTTATGCATCAAGTGTTCATTCAAGGCTAAGGCAAAATATCGAGATGTATATTGTGTATCGTGATATGGCCTAAAAATATCGAGATATTAAAAAAAGGCCATATCGCCCAGCCCTTCGTGGAAAACATTTTCTCTGAAAACATTTACCCAAAAATATATAATTCTTCTAAACAAAATTGAAGAAATATAATCTTATGTCAGTATGTGGAATTAAATTATGGAATGGATTAAAAGCAAAGAAATCAAACAATATACCAATGATCCACTTCAGGAAACTCTTCAAACTTTAAAGTGTTAAGGGTTAGGGTTATATAAATCTAAATTTATCTCATCCATCCATTCATTTTCAAGATAATCTTACTCACCTCACCACGTGAAATATAACTTACTTCACCAATTATGATTTATTTATTTATTTTTATTGTTATTACTAGAGATGTCCGATAATATCGCAGTCCGATATTATCGGCCGATAAAGGCTTTATTATGTAATATCGGAAATTATCGGTATCGGTTTCAAATAGTAAAATATATGACTTTTTTAAACGCCGCTGTGTACACGGGCATAGAATGAAGTACAGAACGCCAATATACCTTAAGGCACTGCCTTTGCGTGCCAGCCCACTCACATAGTATGTACGGCTTTTCCCACAAACAAGTGAATTAGGGCTAGGGGATATTGGCTTTTATTAATATTGTGATATTTTTATGCCATATTGTGATATACAATATATTTTACGATATTTTGCCTTGGCGTTGACTGAACACTTGATGCATATAATCACAGCAGTATGATGATTCTATGTGTCTACATTAAAACATTCTTCTTCATACTGCATTAATATATGCTCATTTTAAAATTTCATGCAGAGAGGGAAATCACAACTTAGTCAATTGACCAAAACTGTATTTATTAAATACTCTACATTCTCTCACGGGTGACTTTTTAAATGAAAGAAAAAATTAGTAGTGCTGCTACCTTTTTGTAGTAAGACTTCTGCTGCATACTTTGCATATTGCTGTTGTCTGCTGAATATCTTCCCACTTGAAGCCAAACCACCGCCAGATGATGAACCCCTGCTCTTTATTTTGGGCATTTATTGTTCTTCCTCCATTTGTGATCAGTTTCACACCATCTCTCTCTTGTATTGTCACAAGCTCTGCTCCGCTCGACCTGCCTCAGCTCACGTTAGCCATGCTGCTACCTCTCTGGTCAGCGAGAGCGTATGACGCTACACTCGCAAGAGTATGTGATCTATGTTAGAAGGCGGGCTTGTTTTATGTCTCTGTGAGAAGGAGACAAAAAGGAGTGAGAAACGCCAGTAATGTAATGCACGCAGCTAAAAGCAACTGTGTGAGAACATATAATCGAATATTACGATATAGTCATATAGACAAACCTGCTATATATCGTTTATCGCCAAGCCCTAAAGTGAATGCCACGCATACTTGATCAACAGCCAGACAGGTCACACTGAGGGTGGCCGTATAAACAACTTTAACACTGTTACAAATATGCGCCACACTGTGAACCCACACCAAACAAGAATGACAAACACATTTCGGGAGAACATCCGCACTGTAACAAAACAGAACCAATACCCAGAATCCCTTGCAGAGCTAACTCTTTCAGGAGGTTGCAATAACCTCCCGCAATAGGCTGTTCACCTTGGAGACCTGCTGCGGATATGGGTACGGTCTGGCGCGAGATTTACACTTTCTCCCCCGGAATTTCTAGCTCATTCTATCTCAAGGAGAGCATGTCCCAAATTCCAAGCTGCCGTTTTGAGGCATGTTAAAAAAAAAAATGCACTTTGTGACTTCAACAATACATTTGGCAGTGCCATGTTGGCATTTTTTTCCATAACTTGAGTTGATTTATTTTGGAAAACGTTGTTACATTGTTTAATGCATCCAATGGGGAATCACAACAAAATTAGGCATAATAATGTGTTAATTCTACGACCATAGGGCTGGGCGATATATCGATATACACGATATATCGCGGGTTTGTCTCTGTGCGATATAGAAAATGACTATATCGTAATATTCGACTATACGTTCTCACGCAGTTGCTTTTAGCTGCGGGCATTACACTACAGGCTCTTCTCACTCTTTCCTGTCTCTCCTTCTCACAGACAAGCGGGCGCACAAACTTACATCACATACTGTCACGTCATACGTCACATACGTATACGCCCTCGCCCAGCAGAGGTAGCTGTGATGCTAACGTAGCCGTACGCGTGGAAATACGAGAGAAAGAAAGTTCGGATCTGGTAACAAATGAAGGAAGACTTAAAGGCCTACTGAAACCCACTACTACCGACCACGCAGTCTGATAGTTTATATATCAATGATGAAATATTAACATTGCAACACATGCCAATACGGCCGGTTTAGTTTACTAAATTACAATTTTAAATTTCCCGCGGAGTTTCCTGTTGAAAACGTCGCGGAATGATGACGCGTGTTCGTGACATTATTGGTTGGAGGGGACATATTAGCCCAGCACCACTTACGGCTAAAAGTCGTCTCTTTTCATTGCGCAATTACACAGTATTCTGGACATCTGTGTTGCTGAATCTTTTGCAATTTTTTCAATTAATAATGGAGAAGTCAAAGTAGAAAGATGGAGGTGGGAAGCTTTTAGCCGTTAGCCACACAAACACATGGTGTTTCCATGTTTAAAATTCCCGGAGGTGAAGCTTTACTATCGATTGGAGCGGTCAAGCGAACATGGATCCCGACTACATGTCAACCGGCAGTTTTCGGTGAGAAAATTGTGGTAATATATCGCCTCTTACCGGAGATCGGCGGAGCTTCTGTCCTGCTGCAGCTTTGTGACTTCCCTCCACACACCCGTGGCCACACTCCTCCGACTATCAGGTACTATTTAACTCACTAAAACACTAGCAACACAATAGGCATATAAGGGATTTCCCAGAATTATCCTAGTAAAAATGTGTCTAAAAACATCTGAATCACTCTCACTGCAATCGCCTTTTTTTTCTAATCCAATCCAATCCACTTTATTTATATAGCACATTTAAACAACAATAACGTTTCCAAAGTGCTGCACAGCCATGTTAAAAACAATATTAAAAAAACAATATTATGCTCCACTAATGACTGAATAAAAACAAAAAATAAATAAATATAAAACCAATATAAAAACATATATGATTCAAAACAATTTTAAAGGGTAAAATCAATTAAAACAGTAAAATAAAAATCAAAGTGTATAAAAAACTCAGAGGACAACAGAGGACCACACAACTCACGTAGTGTTAAAAGCCAAGGAATAAAAGTGGGTCTTAAACGAGACTTAAAACAATCCACTGTGGAAGCAGTTTGAACATGGAGGGGCAGAGTGTTCCAGAGCTTAGGGCCGACCACAGAGAAGGCCCTGTCTCCCCTGGTCTTAAGTCTGGTCTTGGGCACCACGAGCTGTAACTGGCTCTTGGACCTCAGAGCGCGCGCAGGAATGTAAATTTAGATGAGGTCCGAGATGAGGTGCCAGTCCATGTAAAGATTTAAAAACAAACAGGCCTTCACTCTAAATTTACTCATCCACTAATCTTTCATCCTCGCTCAAACTAATGGGGAAATCGTCGCTTTCTCGGTCCGAATAGTTCTTGCTGTTTGAGGCTATGATTATAAACAATGTGACGAGCCCTCACACCCGTGACGTCACGCGCACATCGTCTGCTACTCCCGGTACAGGCAAGGCTTTTTTTTATTAGCGACCAAAAGTTGCTTACTTTATCGTCGATGTTCTCTACTAAATCCTTTCAGCAAAAATATGGCAATATTGCGAAATGATCAAGTATGACACATAGAATGTACCTGCTATCCCCGTTTAAATAAGAAAATCTCATTTCAGTAGGCCTTTAAATGTAAGTTATTTGCCTGCAAATATTTTATTTTTCAAAAAGTTTGAGAGCTAACATTATAATATGAACTTTGATTGAACATCCCAGGTTTTTAGAGGGAAATTGGGAACGTCTGGAGGTGACCAGCTGACAACCGGCGTGGTGATGAGCAGCTAGCGGGACACACCACAACCACACCGGGGTGGAGCAGGCAGGACTCACCTCATCCGCTGGAGCTTTTCGGCATCTTTCTCCAGCGAGTCAATGAGCAAGAAGGAATCTTCCGACGGCTCGTAGACATCACGGAAGTCTCCCCGCGCGGCGTGAGAGTACAGCGGCGTGGGGTAGCTCCCCGACATGCTAAACTTAACCTTTTCTCTCTGTTCAACTACATTTATCCCGTAACGTTTGTGGCAGAAACACTAAAATACATTCCAAAAGTATCAAATAAGTTTTTTTAATTAAATATAGTTTTTTTTTATAAATAAAATGCAACGGCGGAGTCAATGCTCGCTGTTCACTTCCTAGTTTATGTCTGTACGTCACTGCGTCACTTGCCCTTCTTCTTCCTCTTTGCGTAATGAGTCACTTCCCCAGTCTCCGCCCACTGCTGCACGTCAGCTTGCCCGCCATCTTGGAAGAGTCAAGACAGTGTCAAGCAGTGCAAGTCACTGTGACAAAAATGTCGTCCACGAACGTTGCTGTCCAGCATTGTAGATATATAGTTTCTGATCAAATTTTGACACTGCCATATGACCTATTTCTTGAGCAGTACACGCCATTGTCATAAACTAAAAAGAAACATTGCACTTAAGTAGGTTATACGACGAGAATTGACTGCCGTACTATGGCGGACAGCTCGGCCTATGCTCAGACCATTTCGTGAGGCGTCTTGTACGTCTCTGAATTGGAAAATGTTTGATTTAAACTGTTAATAGTAGATTGCACAGTACAGTACATATTCCGTACAAATGACCACTAAATATTAACACCCAAATAAGTTATTCAATTTGTTTAAGTCGGGGTCCACGTTAATCCATTCATGGTAAATTCATGGTTGCTGCTGCCATCTCGTGGACATTATAGAGAATTACACTCGAGACAAATGCCTACTACTACCAGTGGTTCTCAACCTAATCAGAGCAAAGCATTTTTGGTTGAAAAAAAGAGATAAAGAAGTAAAATACATCACTATGTCATCAGTTTCTGATTTATTACAATTGTATAACGGTGCAAAATATTGGTCATTTGTAGTGGTCTTTCTTGAACTATTTGGAAAAAAATATATAAAAATAACTAAAAACTTGTTGAAAAATAAACAAGTGATTCAGTTATAAACAAATATTTTTACACATAGAAGTAATCATCAACTTAGAATGCCCTCTTTCGGGATTGTAATAGAGATCCATCTGGATTCATGAACTTCATTCTAAACATTTCTTCACAAAAAAAAAAGAAACTTTAACATCAATATTTATGGAACATGTCCACAAAAAATCTAGCTGTCAACACTGAATATTGTATTGTTGTATTTTTTTTCACAGTTTATGAACTTACATTAATATTTTGTTGAAGCATTATTCATTAAATACATTCATAAAAGATTTTTGGATTGTTGCTATTTTTAGAATATTTAAAAAAAAATCTCACATACCCCTTGGCATACCTTCAAGTACCCCAAGGGGTACACATACCCCCATTTGAGAACCACTGTCCTACACTGTATAAAACTATAAAATAACAACAACTGAGGCTCCAGTTTTACACGAGGACCACTTTATTCCGTTCTTCCCAAAACTTCACTCCACCACGTGTCACACCACTTCCGCTCTTTTCGCCTTCAAAATAACAGGAACTTAGCATCACAAAGAGGCAAGTCCATTAAATAAGTTACACAAATATTTATTTTCTAATTGAACAATCAGAATCAGAAAACATAAATAATTTAATATTCCATCCATCCATCCATTTTCTACCGCTTATTTCCTTTGGGGTCGCGGGGGGCGCTGGTGCCTATCTCAGCTACAATCGGGCGGAAGGCGGTGGACAAGTCACTATATACTTTAATAATCTCCAAAGGGGGAATTAAGATTTTCAGCACAATCCCATTCAACAGCAGACAAACATTACATGGAGACAGAACAGGACCGCTGACTGGTCTGCCAACTTCCGGCGCCCCTTACAAAAAAGGTGAGAAGAAGAAAAAAACAGTCTAAGCCTCGGCCCCTGGAGAGGGGGTCCAGACTGAGGCCAAGGGGGAAAAAACCTCATAACCAAAGCACACATAAGCATGTGTGTAAAAGGGAAACATCAAAGAACACAAAGGACATCAAAGACATTAACCAAGACTAACAACAACAATAACAGTGCAATACTTTTTCATAACATGGTCACTACTGCCTATTTTATTATTTTATTGTTGTATTTTTATTCTAATTGTAATCATTTTCAATTTTTTTTCCATTTATACCCCCGTTATTCACTTTTTACTTTTCAAATTAGATCTCAATTCTGTACACTGCTGCTGTAATTTTAATTATCCTGAGGGAACTCTCCTGAAGCAATCAATAAAGTACTATCTATCTATTAAAAAGAGCGGATCTGATGCAACCAGCCACTTCTACATACAGCCACAAAAGTAAAACAACAAAAAAATCCCAAAACATATACACTGTGGTGGCCTCTGAACAAGGTTGTATTTTGGCGTTTTTACCACATTAAAATACATTAATCTGGTGGTTGTCGTTATTGCCATACTTGCCAACCTTGAGACCTCCAATTTCAGGAGGTAGGGGGTGGGGGGCAGGGAGCGTGGTTAAGAGGGGAGGAGTATATTTATAGCTAGAATTCACCAAGTCAAGTATTTATCATATATATATATATATATATATATATACATATATATATAGAAACATATATATATATATATATACATATATATATATATATGATGTGGTCCTGATGGCTTCATCTGACCGGGATCTTCAGCTCTCACTGGATCAGTTTGCAGCCGAGTGTGAAGCGACCGGAATGAGAATCAGCACCTCCAAGTCCGAGTCCATGGTTCTCGCCCGGAAAAGGGTGGAGTGCCATCTCCGGGTTGGGGAGGAGACCCTGCCCCAAGTGGAGGAGTTCAAGTACCTAGGAGTCTTGTTCACGAGTGAGGGAAGAGTGGATCGTGAGATCGACAGGCGGATCGGTGTGGCGTCTTCAGTAATGCGGACGTTGTACCGATCCGTTGTGGTGAAGAAGGAGCTGAGCCGGAAGGCAAAGCTCTCAATTTACCGGTCGATCTACGTTCCCATCCTCACCTATGGTCATGAGCTTTGGGTCATGACCGAAAGGATAAGATCACGGGTACAAGCGGCCGAAATGAGTTTCCTCCGCCGTGTGGTGGGGCTCTCCCTTAGAGATAGGGTGAGAAGCTCTGCCATCCGGGAGGAACTCAAAGTAAAGCCGCTACTCCTCCACATCGAGAGGAGCCAGATGAGGTGGTTCGGGCATCTGGTCAGGATGCCACCCGAACGCCTCCCTAGGGAGGTGTTTAGGGCACGTCCAACCGGTAGGAGGCCACGGGGAAAACCCAGGACACGTTGGGAAGACTATGTCTCCCGGCTGGCCTGGGAACACCTCGGGATCCCCCGGGAAGAGCTAGACGAAGTGGCTGGGGAAAGAGAAGTCTGGGTTTCCCTGCTTAGGCTGTTTCCCCCGCGACCCGACCTCGGATAAGCGGAAGAAGATGGATGGATATACATATATACATATATATATATACATATATATATACACATATATATGTATGTATGTATATATATATATATATGTATATGAATAAAATAAATACTTGTTCAGTGTTCATTTATTTACACAAATACACACACATAACACTTATCTACTCGTTGTTAAGGGTTGAATTGTCCATCCTTGTTCTATTCTCTGTCACTATTTTTCTAACTACCACTACTTCTTTCCGGAGGCTATCCAGGTCCAACTTACAAGCGTATTTCTTCATCTTACTCGTCATCGGCGTTGCCACAGCTGTATCTTCCTCGTTCTTCTGCTTTGTCTCCTTGTTGTGTGAGCAGTTGTGCACTGCACTTTCTAAAAGCTGTAGATGTTATTGTCACATAAGCATGTACAGTAGATGGCAGTATTGTCCTGTTTCAGAGTGTCACAACATTGCTGTTTACGGCAGACGAACTGCTGTACGGTAGACGAAAACGTGACTGCAGTTGTTGTGTGTTGTTTCCGCGCTGGGAGGACGTTAATGAAACTGCCTAACAATAAACCCACATAAGAAACCAAGAACTCACCCTCGATCATTCTACAGTTATAACGTCATTGGGCAGGCACGCTGTTTATATTGTGGGAAAGCGGAAGTGAAAACAGGCTGTCCTCATGGAGCTAGAGGGGGCGAGGCCACCAGCTCCACCTGAATTTCGGGAGATTTTCGGAAGAAAATTTGTCCCGGGAGGTTTTCGGGAGAGGCGCTGAAAATCCGGGAGGGTTGGCAAGTATGGTTATTGCTGTTGAAAAGGGTAATCGTGAAGCTATAAGGGTCATTGCAGAAGGGAATTTAATACATGCCTTTATGCAAACTGGTGACAAGGTGTCGCTTGAGAGATCATTCAAAATTTGACATTACATCCTTAGCACAAACAGATAAAAACAAGGACGTCCTCTGCAGTCATTTGTGTGCATTGAAACATGATCTCACACATTGGAGTTAGTCTATGTATTCACTTTGACTGTCACTCTTTAGACTAGGGGTCACAAACTTTTTTGAAACAAAGAGCTACTTCTTGGGTACTGATACACACTTAAATAAATTGCCAGAAATAGCCAATTTCCTCAATTTACCTTTGATGAATAAATCTATATATACATAAAAAAATGGGTATTTCTGTCTGTCATTCCGTCGTACATTTTTTTTTCCTTTCACGGAAGGTTTTTTGTAGAGAATAAATTATGAATAAATGAACACACTTAATTGAACGGTTTAAAAGAGGAAAAAACACGAAAAAAATGAAAATACAATTTTGAAACGTGGTTTATCTTCAATTTCGACTCTTTAAAATTCAAAATTCAACCGAAAAAACTGATGAGAAAAACTAGCTAATTCGAATCTTTTTGAAAAAAATTAAAAAATAATTTATGGAACATCATTAGTAATTTTTCCTGATTAAGATTAATTTTACAATTTTGATGACATGTTTTAAATAGGTTAAAATCCAATCTGCACTTTGTTAGAACATATAACAAATTGGACCAAGCTATATTTCCAACAGAGACAAGTCATTATTCCTTCTAGATTTTCCAGAAAATATACATATTTTTTTAAATTCAAAAGACTTTGAAATAAGATTTAAATTTGATTGTACAGATTTTCCAGATTTGCCAGAATAATTTTTTGGAATTTTAATCATAATAAGTTTGAAGAAATATTTCACAAATACTCTTCGTCAAAAAAACAGAAGCTAAAATGAATAATTAAATTAAAATGTATTTATTATTCTTTAAAATAAAAAAAATTAAAATTCCTTGAACATTGATTTAAATTGTCAGGAAAGAAGAGGAAGGAATTTAAAAGGTAAAAAGGTATATGTGTTTAAAAATCCGAGAATCATTTTTAAGGTTGTATTTTTTCTCTAAAATTGTCTTTCTGAAAGTTATAAGAAGCAAAGTAAAAAAATTAATTAATTTATTTAAACAAGTGAAGACCAAGTCTTTAAAACACTTTCTTGGATTTTCTAATTCTATTTGAGGTTTGTCTCTCTTAGAATTAAAAATGTCGAGCAAAGCGAGTCCAGCTTGCTAGTAAATAAATAAAATTTAAAAAATAGAGGCAGCTCACTATTAAGTGCTGCTATTTGAGCTATTTTTAGAACAGGCCAGCGGGCGACTCATCTGGTCTTTACGGGTGACCTGGTGCCCGCGGGCACCACGTTGGTGACCCCTGCTTTAAACAGTAGACCAGGGGTGCCCATTACGTCGATCGCGATCGACTGGTCGATCTCGGAGGGTGTGTCAGTCGATCTCAAGCCAGGCATTAAAAAATATACATAAAAATGAGCAATCATCAATCATACCAAGACTTCACTTTCGTCAGTTGTTTGACATTCTCGGCACCCGAAAATCTTGTGAGATGACGCTGGCTGCTGCGAGCTCATATTTAAGAAAAAAATCACTAACAGGGCGGACGCAGAGAAACACATTTTATTTCTAGAGACTCCGTACCTACTGTCAAAACTCTAAAGACCGACTGCACAGTTCCTGTCTTCACCATAAAAGACCTGTTTCATCCTGCCTGTGCTAACAAAATAAGAGTCTCAGAAAGCTACGGAGTTTGATGCCAATGTATTTCTCCCCCGCCCTCAGCGACCGCTTTCTCACTTGCTTGCCCACCCGCGCTCTCACTGACGTCACTCACCTGCTGCCAGACATTAAAGGGCCACACACATATGCTACTCTCATAACAAAGTGTTTAAAAACGAGTATGCAAGTTGGACAAATGAGATGCCAAATCCAACCACTTTCATGTGGTATTGGACAGAAAGGAGGACTTTTTTTTTCCTCCATTTGAAAATGCGGACGTTATCAGCACCACTGTCTAATTCCAATCAATGCAAGTCATCAGAATCAAATACACCAACTTATATTCTTGTCTTCATGAAAGAAAGGAATCTATGTGTGTTAAACATGCTTGTATTATCATTAAACACCATTAACTTGTTAACAAAAATGTCTCTTTCATAAATAAATAAATATAAATTATAAATAGGAATGAGGTAGATCTCCCCGACTTGGTCAATTGAAAAGTAGCTCGCCTGCAGAAAAAGTGTGAGCACCCCTGCAGTAGACAGTTGAGATTGTTGCAAACCAGGAGACAAATCAAAGTGTTGCAAGGTTCAAACCTGTTGAGTTGTATTCTAAAATGTGGTGGGCCCCCTGCATGTATTAATTATGCAGTGTTTACCTCCTTGTGAACACTTTAATGATACAATAGCACACAGAAAGACCAACCATGTCGTGGCTTCGAAAGGGTCGCAGTAAATATTGCTCTTGACAACTGCAGCTGAAGTGTGTCTAGTGGATGCCACAAAATAATCCTCGATCTTAGTGGGCAGCTTCCTTGACCTTTAATCCTAAATATACAAGAGTACTTCGATTTGAATCAGTGAGCCAATTCTTCCACAATCCATCCACTCTGTCTTAGTCCAAGGCCAAACAGAGGCCTCTCTAACGCCGACTTTTTGAACAAAGTTGGAATAAATCACACTAAAGTACACAGGAAGAAACTAGAACTCCATTCGAATAATAACAATGACACATTTTATTTGTAAGCACCTTTCATGAAAGCCAAGGACACGGTGCAGTTGAGAAAAACAACAGATAAAAGCGGCACATAATATAATTATACAAAAAAATGGTCAAAGAAAATAGAAGAGACCGAAGATAAAATGGGAAGTGTTTAGACCAGGGGTCCCAAACTCAATTTACCTGGGGGCAACTGGACGCAGATTCTGGGCCGCAAGAAAAGATTTCTTAAAAAAATGTTGCATACTCTTCAGCATGTCTAGTTGTATAATGACGTTTCAAATTGTATCCCTTGTGCAAATAAGACACGTCAGGGGGGCTCCTGTGCTCAACAAAGAAATATTGCACCTCCCGCTTTTCCTGGAATTGCCTTTGCTCATCACAAACCTCTCTCTTCACTGCAGGCTCTAAAAAAGACATGTTTGGGGTTGTGGAATATATTTCTTTTTAGCCGACGCACAGAGAATAACATTTCCGCAATGTGTGTCATTGCTTCTCCTCCCTACAGCAACACGGCGGTTGGTGGATAATAGCCGGGAAAGTACAGGGATAGCGGGCGCAAAAAAAGTGACTGTTCCAATTGTGTTGTTCGGCATCATATAGAAATATATGTAGTGTTCATCGTGTGAGGCCATGCAAGTTAAACAATAAAAAAAACAAATAAAGGTTTGAATTGGTCCAAGTTATCGGGGACTGTTATTACTGACGGACAAGTGTCGGGGTGTGACTGCAGACGGGCACGCAAGAAAACCCTTGTCTCCATGGCAATATCTCTGTCGCTTTCACTCATTTGACGCTTTTCCACTAATGCAGGGGTAGGCAACCCAGAACGTTGAAAGAGCCGTTTTGGACCCAAATAACACAACGTACTCATCATGCGGGCCGGATAAAACCTGTTTAGGCCCGCGGGCCGTAGCTTCCCTGGTGCGGACATAACCTTGACTGTAACCAGGGTACAAACACTTCAGTAACTGATCATCACCAAGACTGTCGTGCTTTGCAGGGGTTTGCTTGCTCTGCTTTGATGATCTGAACTGCCTCATAGATATAGTTTATTTCTGATATGACTTTTATTAAAAAGGGAACATTAAAACAACTTCAGAAGGGTTAAAACGAAGAAAAATAAGTTCCCAGTAGCTTATTTCATTTTTCGAAGTTTTTTTCAAAATTTTACCCGTCTCGGAATATCCCGAAAAAAGGCTTTAAAGTGCCTGATTTTCGCTATCTGCGAAGCCACTGTCTCTTTTCCTGTGACGTCATCCAGTGATTCAAATACAAACAACATGGCTGATAGCACAGCAAGATATAGCGACATTAGCTCGGATTCAGACTCAGATTTCAGCGGCTTAAGCGATTCAAAAGATTATGCATGTATTGAAACAGATGGTTGGAGTGTGGAGGCAGGTAGCGAAAACGAAATTGAAGAAGAAACTGAAGCTATTGAGCGAATAGCTGTTGCCGCTATTCGGCCATATGTCTGGCTTAGCATCGCCGGTAAAATGTGCGGACCAACCGATCGGGACTTTCGCATTGACACTGGAGCAACTTAAATCTGTCGATTGGTAAGTGTTTGTTTGGCATTAAGTGCGGGTGGAAGGAAAAGCTGGATTCAAATATATCTACAAATCTACATAAAGCTAGCCTAAATAGCATGTTAGCATCGATTAGCTGGCAGTCATGCCGCGACCAAATATGTCTGATTGGCACATAAGTCAAATAACATCAACAACACTAACATTTGTGATTTCTTTGACTTTATCGTTGGAAATACATCTGCAGGTTATCCATACATCTCTGTGCCATGTCTGCCTTAGCATCGCCGGTAAATATCATGTTAGCATCAATTATCATGCCGTGCTAATCGATGCACATTCTACGTAAATCAACTTGAATCCATCCCTGATCGTGTTGTTACACCCTCCGACAACACACCGACGAGGCATGATGTCTCCAAGGTACGGAAAACAGTCGAAAAAATGGAAAATAACAGAGCCGATTTGACTCGATGTGTATAATGTGTTAGACAAAATGGCGGATTGACTACCTAGGTGACGTCACATTTGAAAGGTGTTTAATTCGCCAAAATTCACCCATTTAGAGTTCGGAAATCGGTTAAAAAATATATACGGTCTTTTTTCTGCAACATCAAGATATATATTGACGCTTACATAGGTCTGGTGATAATATTCCCCTTTAATCGGTGAGTGAACATGTTCTTTTTCGGTTCGGTTTAGCAGAATGGCGACAGCAGCCATTCAAAAGACCATAGAAGTCATTGATAATTTATCATCGCTTTGACTGAATACATCGTGAGAGATTTACAACCGTATTTCTACAACAACCATACTATTTAAGTTTAAATTGTAGCCGAACATTTTCCTCAAGAATAAAATGTCAAAAAAAAAAAAAAATCATAGTTTTTGCTGATCAATTGTGTTTTAATTACTTTTTCAATTAATGCCAAAGTGGCATAGGAGTTTTGAATTTGCTTCACTGCGGTGGGCGATATCCGACACTTTACTTTCCCCTTGGATCTATTTTTTTATATTTTCGCATAAACTTTGGACATTATCTGGAATATAAACACATAACTATTGAACATAATTTATTGAACGAGATTGTAGTCTTTGTGTGTATAGTTCATACCTGATTATTTATGGCAAATACACTGTCAAGTTCAAACACCAATGACAACTATTAAACAAGACAAGAAGCAAAGAATCAAACAGAGACAGAATTCAATTTGGACTCACTTGAGGAAAGACGCCGGGACACTGTACTCTGTGCTTTCTCCCAATGTTTTCAACCTTATATATTTTAAGTTTCAGATTTTCTTCATCAATAAGGAGTTGATACTTGGCGATTTATGTACAATCTCCAGCACGCTCTGGCGAAGGATTGTATGCGTCCTTCCATTATTTGGATTTTCTCTGATCACATGTCCACAGCTGCTTCCAGAGGGAAGTGGGTCGTAAACAGCGTTGCCTTTGGTTACAGAACAGTTCAAAAGAAAAGGTTGTAAACACTTCACAGAAAAGGTCGTAAACCAGTTCAAAAAGAGGTTTGGAAAACAGTTCAAAAAGACGTTCGTAAACAGTTGAAAAAGGAAGTCGCCTGGAAGGGATTCTGGTCCTGCTTCCTCTTCGCTTTTATAGTCCTTGGGTCAGACAATATCTTTCTGTTTGATTATAATACATGAAAGAAAAAGGAACACCTTCATCTTGCTTCCCCCCTACACAGTGGAGTTTTACGAGCCTTACTCTTGGTAGGTTTCAAAGACAGCTTTTGCTTCTCACCGGGCACTCAATGTAATACAAAGTTTTTGTGATAGCTTAGAAACAATTATTCTAACAAACACTATTTTACACAACATATAAAATCTGCTATTTGCAGATGATGTGGTCCTGATGGCCAAGATCTTCAGCTCTCACTGGATCGGTTCGCAGCCGAGTGTGAAGCGACTGGAATGGGAATCAGCACCTCCAAGTCCGAATCCATGGTTCTCGCCCGGAAAAAGGTGGAGTGCCATCTCCGGGTTGGGGAGTTCCAGTACCTCGGAGTCTTGTTCACGAGTGAGGGAAGAGTGGATCGTAAGATCGACAGGCGGATTGGTGCGGCCTCTTCAGTAATGCGGACGCTGTATCGATCCGTTGTGGTGAAGAAGGAGCTGAGCCGGAGGGCAAAGCTCACAATTTACCAGTCGATCTACGTTCCCATCCTCACCTATGGTCATGAGCTTTGGGTCATGACCGAAAGGACAAGATCCCGGGTGCAAAATGAGTTTCCTCCGCCGGGTGGCGGGGCTTTCCCTTGGAGATAGGGTGATTAGCTCTGCCATCCGGGAGAAACTCAAAGTAAAGCAGCTGCTCCTCCACATCGAGAGGAGCCAGATGAAGTGGTTCAGGCATCTGGTCAGGATGCCACCCGAACGCCTCC
This sequence comes from Nerophis ophidion, assembly GCF_033978795.1. NCBI lineage: Eukaryota > Metazoa > Chordata > Actinopteri > Syngnathiformes > Syngnathidae > Nerophis > Nerophis ophidion. Next base: position 15,145,598 of record NC_084637.1, on the reverse strand, counting down.
CGAGGGAGGTGTTTCGGGCACGTTCCACCAGTAGGAGGCCACGGGAAAGACCCAGGACACGTTGGGAAGACTATTTCTCCCGGCTAGCCTGGGAACGCCTCGGGATTCCCCGGGAGGAGCTGGACGAAGTGGCTGGGGAGAGAAAAGTCTGAGCTTCCCTGCTTAGGCTGCTGCCCCCGCGACCCGACATAAATGGATGGATGGATATAAAACACCAATAATAAAATTAGCATTATCCTTTTTACATCAGTCAAAGGGTGAGTGGGTCGACTCACACTAAGCCAATTGGGGCGGCATAGCTCGGTTGGTAGAGTGGCCGTACCAGCAACTTGAGGGTTGCAGGTTCGATTCCCGCTTGTGCCATCCTAGTTACTGCCGTTGTGTCCTTGGGCAAGACACTTTACCCACCTGCTCCCAGTGCCACCCACACTGGTTTAAATGTAACTTAGATATTGGGTGTCACTATGTAAAGCGCTTTGAGTCACTTGAGAAAAGCGCTATATAAATATAATTCACTTCAATTGTACGATGCTCGGTAGTGCGAATTGTTTTATGATCCGATACCAATTAAATACAAGGCCTGCACTGACAGCAACATTGTTGCAACTTACTAGTTGATGAGAAGTGGGAACACAGACGCTGAGACCCAGAATATTGTGGAAAAAAAGGGAGGAGAGCACTGAAAAATATCAATATCATTACACTAGTATCGATGTGATTCTGAGACTATCCATATCCTCTGTATCGATACTGCATGGATCCAGCCGCCCACCTCTGGCATGTAACATAGCCAAGTTATGGAATGTCTAATCCGATGACAATTTACGGCCCCTTAGTGACAACTAATTCATACTGGAAATAAAATACAAAGTCCAAAAGTTCAACTCACCGCGTGGTCACTCCATTGGCTAAACACAAGTCATTTATTTATTGCGATTGCTCCTCCAGCAAGTAATCGATGAGACCCGCCACCTGGCTGGCACGCAACAAATGGAGGGGCACTCTGAGGTCACCATGGATGTGATCGAGAAGAGGGCTCCCTTGTTACCATGGTGATGCCCCCATGTAATTCAGAACAACATTGCCCAGAAAAAAACAAATTTTAACCAGAAACAGCACATATGTTCTGTCGACCACATGCTAACAGCTATGTTACCAATTACTATCGGGCTCCAAAGCGCATGTCCCCTGCAAGCACAAGACATTGCTACAACGTTGATGGTACATACAATTACAGTCAAAAGATTACATACACTTGTGAAGGACATAATGTCATGGCTGTCTAGAGTTTCCAATAAGGGGGGGGTGGTGCTAGCGGGGGGTGTGTAGTGTAGCCCAAACGAGTAGGGATACATGGGATTTTGGGTATTTGTTGTTTTGTGTTTATGTTGTGCCACAGTGCCGATGTTCTCCCAAAAAATGTTTGTCATTCTTGTTTGGTGTGGGTTCACAGTGTGGCGCATATTAGTAAGAGCGCTAAAGTTGTTTGTATCACAACTCTCAGTGTAACCTGTATGGCTGTTGAACAAGTATGCCTTGCAATCATTGGCGTGTGTCTACAGAAGCCTCATACGACATGTGACTGGGCTAGCAAGCTGATAGAACGTGTTGTAGAGGGCGCCAAAGACAGCACCTTCATAGGATGCCCTTATTATTGTTAATCAAGGGAAATTCTGCAAACAATCGCGAGAATAGTCTATCTGACATTCGGTAGTCTCTCGGAATATTTGGGAAGGTTGGCAAGTGTGATACTGTCAAGCGGCATTCATATAAAACTCGCGGGGCACCGCTATCATTAACTTTTCATATTAAGGTGCTGGCCGCGTGTCTGAGACCCCTGGTTTATACATAGCACAAAGTAAAAAAAAACTCTGTGTGCAGTGTTATTTCATTTTAAATTTCAAAAGAGTTTTGTGGCTCCCATTGATTTCTTTATTTTGTGAAACGGTTCAAAAGGGCTCTTTGAGTGTTAAAGGTTGCCGACCCCTGTCCTAGCTGATGATTTTAGGTTGTCCTGAAGAATTTGGAGGTAATCCGCCAAATCCCATTTACTCTCTGTAAATCACCAGTTCCATTGGCAACAAAACAGGCCAAAGGCGTAATACTACCACTACCATGCTTGACAGTAGCAATGGTGTTCCTGGGCATGACGTTAATGTGCATCCGGCAGTGGAGGCTCCGTTATGGGGTCTTGGGGCACTAGGAGGTTAACCCCTTTACTAGTGTTACCCCTGGTGGCTCTTGGCAAAGGCCTAGTACCTGACTGCCCCCTAGCCAGGGATACGGTGAAGACCTCAACGGCGGAGCAGGAGGAAGACGGAAGATTTAAGAACTACCAAAACGGCTGCGATGGCGGAAGAAGGCTGCAGCAGAAAAGGATCCCCAGTCGTCTTGGACTCCATGCCACCGATTCTGTCAAGGATCGTGTGGTGACTGTCTGTGCACCAGTCTCCCCACGTTAAACAAAGTCACGCACCGGCATCCTCCATAAAGGGATACACCCCTACTAGGAGGATCGTCATACTTGTTCGAGTGACCACCAATGGTGTTCCTGGAATTAAAGGACTCCCCTTTTCTCCTCTAAACATATTGCTGGGTATTGTGGCCAAACGGCTCAATTGTTGGTTGGGAAATGACCAAATTTATGGTCTAATCAACGTCACAACCTGACATTGAAAAAATGTCATCAAAAGGCATGTTGTTTCAATGTTGTATTTGTGTTGCAGAATAGCGGTCGGGAATTGACCAAAATCCAACGTAAGAAGCCAACATTGACTAAATGTCGTCAAAAAGCATGTCGTTTCAACGTTATGTTTGAGTTGCTCAACGTCAGGACCTGATTCAACAAGTTCAGAATAATGTCTTGTGCCTGCCGGGATGCATTGTGGGGCCGCAATAGCCGTTTTTGCTGGCTAAAGCTTTTATTCACATGGTTGCACTGTAATGTGAGAGAGAGAACAGTAAACTAGATTAAAAAGGATTGTACAAACAAAAAAATTATAGGTCTGTATCAAGACAAAACTGTACCCTACTCCAAAGGTCGCTACCGCAGAAAACTTAGTAAATTTGGTGGAATTGATCCATATGAGCAAATCCAATGGACAAGAGATTTTAGTAAGCTGCCACTATTGTCAAAGCAAACCTTGTATACAAACCCCGTTTCCATTTGAGTTGGGAAATTGTGTTAGATGTAAATATAAACGGAGTACAATGATTTGCAAATCCTTTTCAACCCATATTCAGTTGCATGCACTACAAAGACAAGATATTGGATGTTCAAACTCATAAACTTTATTTATTTTTTGCAAATAATAATTAACTTATAATTTCATGGCTGCAACATGTGCCAAAGTAGTTGGGAAAGGGCATGTTCACCACTGTTTTACATCACCTTTTCTTTTAGCAACACTCAATAAACATTTGGGAACTGAGGAAATTAATTGTTGAAGCTTTGAAAGTGGAATTCTTTCCCATTCTTGTTTTATGTAGAGCTTCAGTTGTTCAACAGTCCGGGATCTCCGCTTTCGTATTTTACGCTTCATAATGCGCCACACATTTTCGATGGCAGACAGGTCTGGACTGCAGGCGGGCCAGGAAAGTGCTCTTTTTTTACGAAGCCACGCTGTTGTAACACATGCTGAATGTGCTTAGGCATTGTCTTGTTGAAATAAGCAGGGGCGTGCGTCCATGAAAAAGATGGCGCTTAGATGGCAGCATATGTCGTAAAACCTGTATGTACCTTTCAGCATTAATGGTGCCTTCACAAATGTGTAAGTTATGACAAGAAGTGTCTTGAGAGGCGGGGGAGGGGCCCACAGTGATCGCTGAAAAGAGCAACATGCAATCGAACTTTGCGTCGATAACAGTCTGGATGGTTCGCTTCCCCTTTGACACGATGTCGAATATTTCCAAAAACAATTTGAAATGTGGACTCGTCAGACCACAGAACACTTTTCCACTTTACATCTGTCCATCTTAGATGATCTTGCGCCCAGAGAAGCCAGCGGCGTTTCTGTATGTTGTTGATAAATGGCTTTCACTTTGCATAGTAGAGCTTTAACTTGCACTTACAGATGTAACAATGAACTGTATTTAGTGACAGTGGTTTTCTGAAGTGTTCCTGAGCCCATGTGGTGATATCCTTTAGAGATTGATGTCGGTTTTTGATACAGTGCCGTCTGAGGGATCGAAGGTCACGGTCATTCAATGTTGGTTTCCGGCCATGCCGCTTACGTGGAGTGATTTCTCCAGATTTTTTGAACCTTTTGATGATATGATGGACCGTAGATGTTGAAATCCCTAAATTTCTTGCAATTGCACTTTGAAAAATGTTGTTCTTAAGCTGTTTGACTATTTGCTCACGCAGTTGTGGACAAAGGGGTGTACCTCGCCCCATCCTTTCTTGTGAAAGACTTAGCATTTTTTGGGAAGCTGTTTTTTATACCCAATCATGGCACCCACCTGTTCCCAATTAGCCTGCAAACCTGTGGGATGTTCCAAATAAGTGTTCTGATGAGCATTCCTCAACTTTATCAGTATCTATTGCCACCTTTCCCAGCTTCTTTGTCACGTGTTGCTGGCATCACATTCTAAAGTTAATGATTATTTGCAAAGAAAAAAAATGTTTATCAGTTTGAACATCAAATATCTTGTCTTTGTAGCATATTCAACTGAATATGGGTTGAAAATGATTTGCAAATCATTGTATTCCGTTTATATTTACATCTAACACAATTTCCCAAGTCATATGAAAACAGGGTTTGTATATTTCGTCAACAAAGCCACTTTTTTGTACTGGTGAAGAACCTCAAGTGGCAAAGTCTGTTAAGGCCTCCATTCCAAATTGCGGCTTTCATCTCTTATGTGTCCATGATGGAGTGAGGTTGCCAGACCTTATTTCACAAGCAGGTTTCCCTTTAAAAAGAACAAGCCCATTATTACTTGGAAATAATTTGACTGCGCTACTTCTCCGAAAATAATGTTCCTTCATTTTTGTGCTTGCCTTTACCTAAGAGTAAACAGAAAACATGCTTTTTCCAAAGTACTGTAAGCTAACAGCCTACAAAATTCTTTGTTGTTAAGGCGGCCGTCTCAACAATAAAGAGCCACCACGAAAACTAAAGTTTTAACAAAAAAAAAAAAGTCTTAACAAGCTGCTCTGCTTAGTTCTGCGTCTGCCTCTGTCAGTACCCCTCTGCAGCACCAGGCCTAGTCCCACCCAAAGAACCATCTGATTGGTTACACGCAGAGCGGTAACAGCCAATCAGCAGTGCGTATTCAGAGTGCCTGTAACGTGGAGCGAGCAGAAAGGTGTTAGCAGGTAAGGCAGCGGACTCTCCCCAAATGATAATAAACACCTCCCAATCAACTAATAGTAACATCACTATGAGCCCGTTGATGTTCTAGAAACAAGTGGCAGCTCAGCTCACTCGCAGTCCTTGAAGTGAAGGCTAATTAGCGATTAGCGTAAGGTTAATATAATAATAATAATAATGGATTAGATTTATATCGCGCTTTTCTGTTATTAGATACTCAATGCGCTCACAGAGAAGTGGGAACCCATCATTCATTCACACCTGGTGGTGGTAAGCTACATCAGTAGCCACAGCTGCCCTGGGGTAGACTGATGGAAGCGTGGCTGCCAGTTTGCGCCTACGGCCCCTCCGACCACCACCAATAATTCATTCATCATTCATTCACCAGTGTGAGCGGCACGGGGGCAAGGGTGAAGTGTCCTGCCCAAGGACACAACGGCAGCGATCTGGATGTCAATAGGGGGGAAGCGAACTTGCAACCCTCAGATTTTTGGCACGACCGCTCAACCCTTTACGCCATGCCGCCCCAACTAGGTTAGCTCACTGTGCGGTGTGTATGTGTTTGTGTTACGGACAGCAAAGCCCTGTCTGTCTGAGATAAAAAAAAAACAATATTGACTTACAGTTAAAAATTAAGTTATTTCACTTGACTTTTGTCTGTGTTGAGTGAGCTGTGTTGAAGCAGCAAAAAACAACATTAATATTTATTGAAGAGTTTCTGTCTCTGATAGATGATAATAATGCAACTTCATCATAAAGCCTACTTGAACTCCATGGTGTTCAGGGATGAATAGTATATCCTATTGCTATTGTACTATTGTTTCAGCTATTGTTACATTGATCATTAGTAATGTAGCAGCCTATTTTTGAATCGCAGGGTTGATAAAAATATAAAATTTACATATTAAAAATCAACTACAGGTTTTTAAATGTTGTATTAAATTAAGCAGAGACTCCAAAAGGGACAAGCGGTAAAATATGGATGGATGGAGCATATGTCAGCATGTGGCCCCACTTTTAACTCTTTTTTTCCAAACGCTTATTGCAAACGCTTTCTTACAGTAAGTCATTAATGTGACTTTGTAAGTCATTATTTTAGTATCTCAGGTAACTATGACTGTTTTGTTTTTACTTTACGGAAAAATTATTGAGATATATATCGTATATTGCCATTCAGCAAATGGAGTGGAAAACACAACCAAAAGTTGTAGGCTTCTTCACGCGACGA
>NC_084637.1:15071555-15134055 GCF_033978795.1 Nerophis ophidion | reverse complement strand
AGGAACACTTCATAAAACCACTGTCAGTAACCACAGTTGGTCGCTACATCTGTAAGGCAAGTCAAAACCCTACTATGCAAAGCCAAACCCATTTATCAACAGCACCCAGAAACGCTGCCCACTTCGCTGGGCCTGAGCTCATCTAAGATGGACTGATGCAAAGTGGGAAAGTTTTCTGTGGTCTGACGAGTCCACATTTACAATTATATTTGGAAACTGTGGACGTGATGTCCTCCGGAACAAAGAGGAAAATAACCATCCGGATTTTTATAGGCGCAAAGTTCAAAAGCCAGCATCTGTGATGTTATGAGGGTGTATTAGTGCACAAGGCGCGGGTAACTTACACATCTGTGAAGGCACCATTAATGCTGAATGGTCCATACAGGTTTTGGAGCAACATATGTTGTCACCCAAGCAACGTTATCATGGACGCCCCTGCTTATTTCAGCAAGACAATGCCAAGCCACGTGTTACAACAGCGTGGCTTTGTAAAAAAAGAGTGCGGGTACTTTTCTGGCCCGCCTGCAGTCAAGACCTGTCTCCCATCGAAAATGTGTGGCGCATTATGAAGCGTAAAATACGACAGCAGAGACCCCGGACTGTTGAACGACTGAAGCTTTACATAAAACAAGAATGGGAAAGAATTCCACTTTCAAAGCTTCAACGATAAGTTTCCTCAGTTCCCAAACGTTTATTGAGTGTTGTTAAGATAAAAGGTGATGTAACACAGTGGTGAACATGTCCTTTCCCAACTACTTTGGCACGTGTTGCAGCCAAAAAATTCAAAGTTAATTATTATTTGAAAAAAAAAAAAAAAGTTTATGAGTTTGAACATCAAATATTTTGTTTTTATAGTGCATTCAACTGAATATGAGTTGAAAATTATTTGAGAATCATTGTATTCCGTTTATATTTACATCCAACACAATTTCCCAACTCATATGGAAACAGGGTTTGTAAACCAGTGTAGGGGGCACTGGGAGTAAGGGTAACGTCTCTTGCCCGAAGACACAACGGCAGTAACTCGGTTGGCGGAAGCTGGAATCGAACCTATAACCCTCAAGTTGCTGGCATGGCTGTTCTACCAACTGAGTAACGCAGTGATGTTATCCTTGATTGAGGTTCGCCCTCAACTGCCACCTTCTCAAGCCCAAGTTTGAGGTAGTGCAAGGGAGGAATTGGCACCGAAACCCGGATCCGTAGTGGCATCACAGAGTCTGATGCTTTTTTAAAAAATGTATTTCCAACTTGAACTTGCAGCCTTCATAACACCGCCAGCGTCGCAACGCTAGCCTGGCCAGTAGCCACAACAACTACACAGTACTTATGTTACAGCAAGTAAGGTTGCATTCATGAACATCCGGAATTATAAGCATCAAACATTCCAAGTGAAATAAGTCGTCTTTTTGCATGTTTTATTTATGTTCTATATTGCTCTGTTTGGGAATTTGCTGGAAATGTTATTTCTTAGTTTTGAATATTCCATCCCATCCATTTTCTACCGCTTGTCCCTTTTGGGTTGCAGGGGGTGCTGGAGCCTATCTCAGCTGCACTCGGGCGGAAGGCGGTGTACACCCTAATTAGTTATAATCTATATTATTTAAACATTTACATTACTCGTCTGTTCAACTTGAATGTCACAAAATTCCACGAGAAGAAAAATACTTGTTTTTAGGGTACTTTTTGTCAATACGTGGACTATGAGATCGTTGTTTTCCCGAGATGCAAGTGAACTTGGACCGGAGATGGCGTGAAAGTAGAGACATCTTTTATTTTAACACTATAACTAAAAAACAGGAACAAACAAAAGGCGCTCACAAGGAGGTAGAAAAACTTGGCAGTGAAAACAAAACTCGCACTAAAGCAAAACTATGAACATAAAACAAAAACTTGCACTACGGCATAAATAACGAAAAGCTTACTTGGAACAGAACGAGAACGGGACGTGGATCATTGGCATGGTTCATTATAAGGTGTGTAGCAGGTGATAGATGGTGATGTTGCCAGCATGAAAAACAGAAACAGACTGGCTTAAATAGCAGTGACATGATCAGTGAAAACAGGTGTGCGGGTGCAAAACGTGAGACAGGTGCGTGACATGAGGACCGGTGAAAACTAATGGGTAGTCATGGAAACAAAACAAACAAGGAAGTGCAAAAACAGGAAACAATAGAGTCTTAAAGGCCTACTGAAATGAAATGTTCTTATTTAAACGAGGAATAGCAGGTCCATTCTATGTGTCATACTTGATCATTTCGCGATATTAGCATATTTTTGCTGAAAGGATTTAGTAGAGAACATCGACGATAAAATTCGCAACTTTTGGTGCTGATAAAAAAAGCCTCGCCTTTACCAAAAGTCGGAGACAATGACGTCACAAGAGTGAGGGCTCCTCACATCCTCACAGTTTTTTTTTAAGGGGAGCCACTAGCAGCAAGAGCTATTTGGACCGAGAAAACGACAATTTCCCCATTAATTTGAGCGAGGATGAAAGATTTCTGGATGATGATATTGATAGCAAAGGACTAGAAAATAAAAAAATAAAAAAAATAAAATAAAAAGCGACAGCTCCGGGCGGCGACAGTGTGAGTGTTTCAGATGTAATTAGACACATTTACTAGGATCATTCTGGAAGATCCATTTATCTGCTTATTGTTTTAATAGTATTTTAGTGAGATTGTAAAGACATACCTTGAGGTCGGATGGCTGCGGTGAACACGCAGTGACTCAGAGAGAAGCCGAGGAGCTGTCATGCCAAATTTCTCCCTACAAAAACCTTCCCCCCCCCCCATTTACTTCTGGGGTCATGATTAATACAGACGTTTTGTTAACGCTATATTATAAAAATATAACGCTATATTATAAAAATATAACGCTATATTATAAAAATACAGACGTTTTGTTAACGCTATATTATTAAAAAAAAATTAAAAAACAATTTACAAACACAAGCTATGGGATGACATAAGAGGAAACGTGACCCCGGAAGTAAATGCGTCATCCCATAGCTTGTGTTTGTAAATTGTTTATTATTGTTTTTTATAATATAGCGTTAACAAAACGTCTGTATTTTTATAATATAACGTTATATTTTTATAACAAAACGTCTGTATTAATCATGACCCCGGAAGTAAATGGGGGCGGGGGGAGGTTTTTGTAGGTGGGTAGAAATTTGGCGTGACAGAGACATCATACCTTGTCAGTGTCTTCAAGTGGGAAAATAAACATTAAATAAACAAGTTTTTTCATTTTTTTTTGTAGTTTTGGTTGTATTTTGAATTGTTGGGCAGCACGGTGAAATAAGGGTTAGTGCATCCGTCTCACTATACGAAGGTCCTGAGTAGTCCCGAGTTCAATACCGGGTTCGGGATCTTTCTGTGCTGAGATGGAGAATAGAGAGAGTGGTTTGTAGGGGGGAAGAAATTTGGCGTGCTGCCTTTTAAACAGCTACTGCAGGTGATCGAATAATCCAATGATGTCTCCGGTAAGATACATATCACAATTATCCCATCCAAAAACATGCTGCTTGACCGCTCTGTGTTAAAAACAAAGAAACACCGGCTGTGTCTCGGTGCTAAAGACAGCTGCAATCCATCCCTTTCCACCAACAGCATTGTTCTTTATAGTCTCCATTATTAATTGAACAAATTGCAAAAGATTCAGCAACACAGATGTCCACAATATTGTGTAATTATGCGATGAAAAGAGAGGACTTTTAGCCGTAAGTGGTGCTGAGCTAATATTTCCTAACAGTCCGTGACGTCAAGCGCACGCGTCATCATTCCGCGACGTTTTCAACAAGAAACTCCGCGGAAATTTAAAATTGCAATTTAGTAAACTAAACCGGCCGTATTGGCATGTGTTGCAATGTTAATATTTCATCATTGATATATAAACTATCAGACTGCGCGGTCGGTAGTAGTGGGTTTCAGTAGGCCTTTAAGCAAAACAACATAACTAAACAAAACATGATCACACAGACACCTTTCCCCCCAAATTTGCATGCTGTCCATTTTTTTTAAAGTACCAGTTCAAGCACCGGCTCCGTTTTCAAAGTACCGATTTGGTACCAGCATTTATTTTAATGTGCATGATACCCTTCCCTACTGATGCCTGCTTGTTAGTCACTTACCTGTATCAACTGTGATGACATTTTGGGTGGTGTTTGTCCATGTGTCAGCAAGACATCCATGCAGACAATGGGAATCTCTCTCTAAAAAAAAAAAAAGGCACAATGTATTATGATAAGGGACATCATTTGTGGGGTCACAAAAGGCAGTTTTAACCGTCCAAAAATAATGTTACCCTGATGAATGGAGGTGAGTCAAACACTATTGCCAGGCGGAAAATGGCCACTCAGGCTGAAGGCTGTCCCTTTAGATCGCTCACAAAGCTCACTGATTGGCTTGCTGGTTCTGCTGTTTCTTGAGAATAATTGACAGCACGTATCAGCTGACCAATCAGCAGCCAGATTTGTCAGACTCCAGACAATATGAATCAAAAACATTTTGTCATGATCTTCGGTCTAGATCAGGGGTAGGGAACCTATTGGCTCGCGAGCCAGATGTGGCTCTTTTGATGACTGCATCTGGCTCTCGGATAAATCTGAGCTGACGTTGCTTAACACGATAAGTAATGAATAATTCCGCTTGCAATCACAGTGTTAAAAATAACGTTCAAAATATAAAACATTGTCATGCTTTTTTATGTTCAAGAAGTTGCGTTAATGATAAAAAGGTATTTATTTATTATTGGTCAGTGTGGGACTTGCTCTCCTGGGGGTTCTTCAGACCACCAAGCACCGACATGAGAGCCTGTTTCAGGGTTGCAATATTGTTATATTTTTCAATAAGTCTCTCCGTTGCTTTCCAGCAGATGTATTTTTCTCTTTCGTTCTCGCTCGCGCTCTGGCTCCATCTCCAACCCTGTCTCTCCTCCTGGCTGCTGCTTATAACAGAGCGACAGGTGATTAGATAACAAGGCCCAGGTGGGCCATCTACGCGCCTGTCGCTGATTTTGAGGCTGGTCCTGGCAACATCCCGCTTCGCTGCAGGCCCGCAGGCCACGCCCCTCCACAGTTAGCTTCAGAATAACAATGTTATTACAAAGAATAAGAGACCTATTGTACTCTGGAAATGTTGGTCTTACTTAAAAATGCACATGTTTAGTTGTGTTTGCACATGTTTAGTTGTGTTTTGGGATGATCCACACTGCCTGGGAAAAAGACTGAAGAGCAAATATCCCAACAGACGGTTTATGAACAAGCGAGTGTAGTTAGACTGTCAGTGATGCGTCACATGTTGTGCATACAGAGTGTGAGCTGGTGGCCTGTGGTTGGAGCTTTAGAGTCCTCGCTGCAAAATGAGCACATTTATAAAAAAATTAAATAAAAAGTATACATGTGTCTATAAATCTTTTAAGCTGCAGCAGCAAAGCCAGGATTGGCAATATGTGATGACTTCTGAAGTCTCCTACGTATTTGCATTTTTGTTGGACATTGATTTTTAAACAGAGCTATGTATGTATTAGGTAGTTTGGGGTGTATGAGCTGCACACAGAACCTTAGAGGCCTCCTGAAACCCACTACTACCGACCACGCAGTCTGATAGTTTATATATCAATGATGAAATCTTAACATTGCAACACATGCCAATACGGCCTTTTTGGTGAACTAAATTGCAATTTTAAATTTCGCGTGAAGTATCCTGTTGAAAACGCCGCGGTGTGATGACGCGTGCGCGTGACGTCACGGATTGTAGCGGGCATTTTGTCCCAGCCCGATCCCAGCTATAAGTCGTTTGCTTTAATCCAAAATTACAAAGTATTCTGGACATCTGTGTTGCTGAATCTTTTGCAATTTGTTCAATTAATAATGAAGACGTCAAAGAAGAAAGATGTAGGTGGAAAGCGGTGTATTGCAGCTGCCTTTAGCAACACAACCACAGCCGGTGTTTCCTTGTTTACATTCCCGAAGGTGAAGCTTTACTATGGAACAGAGCGGTCAAGCGAACATGGTTCTCTACCACATGTCAACCGGCAGGTTTCGGTGAGAAAATTGTGGTAGTAAGTCGGCTCTTACCGTAGACATGAGTGGAGCTCGCGTCGTTCCTCGTTCACCTGGCAAAGAGGCAGTTGCGGACTCTCTTGGCTCCTTCGACCGGCCGCCCCCGAACGTGGGATGCTTCCATCGTGGAGAAGGGGGGAAGAAAAGCTCAGCCCGGCCCACATGCCAATACGGCCTTTTTATTTTACTAAATTGCAATTTTAAATTTCGCGCGAAGTATCCTGTTGAAAACGCCGCGGTGTGATGACGCGTGCGCGTGACGTCACGGATTGTAGCGGACATTTTGTCCCAGCCCGATCCCAGCTATAAATCGTTTGCTTTAATCCAAAATTACAAAGTATTCTGGACATCTGTGTTGCTGAATGTTTTGCAATTTGTTCAATTAATAATGGAGACGTCAAAGAACAAATATGTAGGTGGGAAGCGGTGTATTGCGGTTGCCTTTAACAACACAACCACAGCCGTTGTTTCCTTGTTTACATTCCCAAAGGTGAAGCTTTACTATGGAACAGAACGGTCAAGCGAACATGGTTCTCTACCACATGTCAACCGGGCAGGTTTCGGTGAGAAAATTGTGGTAGTAAGTCGGCTCTTACGTAGACATGAGCGGAGCTCGCGTTGTTCCTCGTTCACTTGGCAAAGAGGCAGTTGCGGACTCTCTTGGCTCCTCCGACCGGCCGCCCCCGAACGTGGGATGCTTCCACCGTGGAGGAGGGGGAAAAAAGCTCAGTATGCCCGACCGGCTGCCTTCGCTTCGCCTCGTCGAGAAACGTGGCTTCCCTCAAAGACACTGGCGGTCACCACACCCGTGGCCACCCCCTCCGACTTTCAGGTACGATTATATAATCGTAAGGGATCGTAAGGGATTTTCCAGAATTAGCCGGTAATAAGCGGTAGAAAATGAATGGATGGATGGATCCTTGTAAGTGTGTCTAATAACATCTGAATCGCTCCCACTCCCCTGTCTTTTTCTTTCTTTCCAGTCCTTCACTCTCACTATCCTCATCCACAAATCTTTCATCCTCGCTCAAATTAATGGGGAAATTGTCGCTTTCTCGGGCCGAATCGCTCTCGCTGCTGGTGGCCATGATTGTAAACAATGTGAGGATGTGAGTAGCTCCACAACCCGTGACGTCACGCGCACATCGTCTGCTACTTCCTTTACAGGCAAGGCTTTTTTATTGGCGACCAAAAGTTGCGAACTTTATCGTGGATGTTCTCTACTAAATCCTTTCAGCAAAAATATGGCAATATCGCGAAATGATCAAGTATGACACATAGAATGGACCTGCTATCCCCGTTTAAATAAGAAAATCTCATTTCAGTAGGCCTTTAGATCAGAGTTTTTCACACTGGTGTGCAGTGAGATACAGTCTGGTGTGCTGTGGGAGATTATGTAACTTAACCTAATTGGGTTAAAAATATTTTTTGCACACAAGTAGCTATAATCTGCAAATAATGTGCCGTTGTTGAGTGTCTGTGCTGTCTGCAGCTCGGCAGTGTCACCATGTTATACTATTCAGTTATACTAGGTGGCAGCAGGTAGCTAATTGCTTTGTAGATGTCGGACACCCGTGTCGTGATCACAATATACAAACGACAGCGGGATGCAGTGTGCAGGTAAAAAGGTTCAGAGGTTAATTCTTAAACCAAAAATAAACAAAAGGCAAGTGCCACTAAGAAAAGGCATTGACGGTTAGGTAGGGTTGGGGTATATATCGATATACTCGCTATATCGTGGGTTTGTCTCTGTGCGATATAGAAAATGACTATATTGTGATATTTGAGTATACTTTCTCACGCAGTTGCTTTTAGCTGCGGGCATTACACTACAGGCTCTTCCCACTCCTTCTTGTCTCTCCTTCTGACAGACAGTAAGCGCACCTTCTTACATACGTCAATCGTCTGGCGGTGGTTTGGCTTCAAGTGGGACTATGTCGAACAGACAACCGTAATTTGTCAAGTGTGGGGCAATAGTGTTGCTACAAAAAGTAGCATTACTGCTAAAGTGTAGCATCATTTGAAAAGTGACCTGCTAGAGAATGAAGAGTGCTTACTCCGCATGTCAAAATCTCCATTTGGTGCCACACCAACAAAATGCAGAGGCGGCAATTTCCACATCAACACCGTATGAAAAAAAATAGTCAACAACAATAAGGAGATAACCTACCACATAGCGATTTGATTTCCTATTATGTAACTCATTTTTATATGGCAGTTATTGAAATATCTTGTGTGACATCATGCACAAAAGTGCACTTTATTTGTTGTAAACTATTGTAGTGGCGTTCTGAACAAAAAGTACACTTTAATTTAGTGTTGTTTTGATTTGTCATCTTAGTGACATCATGCACTAAAGTGCACTAATAGCTTGTTTTAAAATGTCTCTGACAATCTTGCACTTTCTGTTTTGAAATGACATGAATGTTTGTGCCACTGCTTAATAACTGTTTAATAAATACAGTTTTGGTCAATAGAATTAGTTGTGATTTCCCTCTCTGCATGAACGTTTAAAATGAGCATATATTAATGCAGTATGAACAAGAATGTTTTAATATAGACACATAGAATCATCATACTGCTGTGATTATATGCATCAAGTGTTCATTCAAGACTAAGGCACAATATCGAGATATATATCGAGGCCTAAAAATCACGAGATATTAAAAAAAAGCCATATCGCCCAGCCTTATGCTTAGGTATGGCTATGCAAAACGAAACTAAAACCGAGCTGGCTGCAAAAACACAAAATGCTGGACGACAGCAAAGACTTACAGTGTGTGGAGCAGAGTACATCCGAACATGACATGACAATCAACAATGTCCCCACACAGAAAGATAGCGTCCGCACAACTTATATAGTCTTGATTGCGAAAACAAAGCAGGTGCGGGGAATAGTGCTCAAGGAAGACATGGACTAAAACACAGGAAAATGTCCAAAAACTCAAAATAAGTCACGGCATGATGTGACAAATCGTGACAGTAGACCTACTTTGAGTCAAGAGCTATAGTGATGCATGGTTGGTTATTGTTTAAAGGCCTACTGAAATGAGATTTTTCTTATTTAAACGGGGATAGCAGGTCCATTCTATGTGTCATACTTGATCATTTCGCGATATTGCCATATTTTTGCTGAAAGGATTTAGTAGAGAACATCCACGATAAAGTTCGCAACTTTTGGTCGCTAACAGAAAAGCTCTGCCTTTACCAGAAGTCGCAGACGATGACGTCACCCTCAAATTGTTTTTAATGGGAGCCTCCATCAAAAACAGCTATTCGGACGGAGAAAACGACAATTTCCCCATTAATTTGAGCGAGGATGAAAGATTCGTGTTTGAATATATTGTTAGCGACGGCCTAGAAAAATAAAAACAAAAAAAAACGCGATTGCATTGGGACGGATTCAGATGTTTTTAGACACATTTACTAGGATCATTCTGGGAAATGTTGCTAGTGTTTTAGTGAGTTTAATAGTACCTGATAGTCGGAAGGGTGTATCCACGGGTGTGTTGACGCCAGTGTCTGATGGAAGTTGACGGCAGCTGTATGGACGGCACAAGCTCAGCTGATCTCCGGTAAATGGCGACTTTTTACCACAATTTTCTCACCGAAAACTGCTGGTTGACATTTGTTCGGGATCCATGTTCGCTTGACCGCTCTGATCCATAGTAAAGTTTCACCTCCGGGAATTTTAAACAAGGAATCACCGTGTGTTTGTGTGGCTAAAGGCTAAAGCTTCCCAACTCCATCTTTCTACTTTGACTCCTCCATTATTAATTGAACAAATTGCAAAAGATTCAGCATTACAGATGTCCAAAACACTGTGTAATTATGCGGTTAAAGCAGACGACTTTTAGCTGTGTGTGTGCGCAGCGCTAATATTTCCCAACAGTCCATGATGTCACCCGTACACGTCAGCGACGTTTTCAACTGGACACTTCGCAGGAAATTCAAGATTGCAATTTAGTAAACTAAAAAGGCTGTATTGGCATGTGTTACAATGTTAATATTTCATCATTGATATATAAACTATCAGACTGCGTGGTCGGTAGTAGTGGGTTTCAGTAGGCCTTTAAATTCCTTTCTGTCAGGACTATGGCGTGGATTTGTTTTGCTCCTTCGACGCAGCGGGATTACAGGACGAGCCAGGCGTGAGTTCAGGTACATATTTGTTTATTTAAACACTATAATAAAAAATAAACAAACTAATGGCGCTCATAATGAGGTACAGAACTTGGCTACAAAAATATAAACAAAAACACTTGCTCGATTGGCATGAATGATAATGAATAGACAAAAGATACCATCAACGATACTCAATAAACCAAAAACTAGCACTGAAGCAAAAAATACAAAAGGCTTACGTGACGTAGTCAAAATAAAGTAGCAGCGTGGTAAGGCATGAAGGGTGCGTGGTCGTGGTCAAAATATGCAGGCATCTACAAAAGGCAAAGTTCTGCCCAGAACAGAAAGCAAATGACTTAAGTACTGGCTGTGGTAATAGAAAACAGGTGTGAGAGGCTGAGAATCGGGGAGCGACTTAAGGGGACCAGGTGGAAACCAATAGGTTGGCATGGAAACAAAACCAGGAGGTGCAAAACGTGACTGAATGTCCAAAATCAAAACACAACATGACAAAACAAAACATGATCCATAGGTGTGACACTTTCCAACAATGGTGAGAACGACTTTTTATCGTCAATATCGGCTACTGAGTTTCATTTTTTAATGATTTCTGCTTGGGGTGTGCCAAAGTTTTTTTTCAATGAAAAAAATGTGCCTTGGTTCAAAAAAGGTTGAAAAACACTACACCTTAGATAAAGTGTCAGCTGCTGCCTTGCAGGTTGTGATACAACGAACGTGGCGTGGCTAAAGAACCAAGACAGATTTCCCACTTCTCACTTTCTCGCTGCTGTAATTCTGCCAGTCACACGGTTGACTGGATATTGTATGCTTGTATATTCAAAACAAACATTGTCCCATTAGTTTGGAAGATTACACAGCAATGAACTGTGGCATTAGGTGCAAGAAGGTGTTTGTTTAAGCCTTTCATGAAATATACATCCCGTCAGAAAAGTCCAAGAACAAATTGTTTGAAGGGTGTGAAGGGGAATGTGGTGTTTGTATGAATAAGTACAAGCATAAAGGGGCCGTATCACTTTTTTTTTTCTACATTTAAACACTTCCTTGTGGCCTACATAACATGTAATGGTGGTTCTTTGGTCAAAATGTTGCAAAGATTTTGTTCTACAGACTGTCTTAAAGTCGCTTTCTGACCGTCTCTACAGGATGCATCGTTTTGTCCGACGTGCCTCCACTTCGACAGCATTCTTCACCCCATCATCTTTGTTGTAGTTTTTGGTGCTTCTATATAGAGTCTACTGACATACATAAGTTAGTACTATACACTACTTTGTATTAGAAATGTGCATGTACGAGGCAGTCTGCCCCACAAGAGGAGAAAAGGAAGGAACTTATGGACTATAGCGTCTGACTACAATGGCTGACTCGCGCAAAAGTCTTTGAGTAAAACCTCACCATTTATGGATATTGCTGGGTTGCAATTACGTGAAGAAGTGGCACTTCGGGTTTTAGGTGGAGGGCAAGAGTCTACAGTCTAGAGCAGGGGTCCCCAAACATTTTGACCCGGGGGCCGCATTGGGTTAAAAAAATTCGGCCAGGAGCCGGAATATATATATGTGTGCGTGTGTGTGTGTATATATATATATATATATATATATATATATATATATATATACACACACACACATAAATACATATATACATACATATATATATGCACATAAATACATATATACACACATATATACATATATATATATATACATACATATATATACATACATATATATATATACATACATATATACATATATATATATACATACATATATACATATATATATATACATACATATATACATACATACATACATACATATATACATACATATATACATATATATATATACATACATATATACATACATACATACATACATATATATACATACATACATACATATATATATATATACATACATACATATATATACAAATATATATATACATACATATATATACATACATATATATACATATATATATATACATACATATATATACATATATATATATACATACATATATATACATATATATATACACATACATATATAGAAATACACACATACACACAAATATATATATACATATATATCCACATACATACACATATATATATATATACACACATACATACACATATATATATACATATATATCCACACATATATATATATATACATATATATACACATACATACACATATATATATATACACATACATACACATTTATATACACACATACATACACATTTATATACACATACATATACATATATACATACATATATACACACAGACACAAACACACATATATATACATACATATATACACATATTTACACACATATACACAAACACATATATATACATACATATATACACATGTACACAAACACACACACATATATATATATATATATATATAAAATCATTGGTGTTAATTTTCAATCTATCAGGATAAAAAATAATATCAAACTCAAATTACAGGATGTTATGTTGTTTGCTCATTTTCCTTGACTTTTGCACTAACATGTGGTTTATTTGTTTGACATATGTAGCATCATCTACAAAGATACAAAGAATTGCAATTGCAACATCCAGTGGACACATGTAGAACGGCAGTTTCTTTCATTGAAAAATTTTGGCTCATCTTTTTGTATTTGGCAAACTCATCCCACGGGCTGGATAAAACCTGTTCGGGCCCGCGGGTCTTACTTTTGACACCCCTGGTTTAGGGAGACTTATTTTGGCACCAATTAATTTGTGTCAATAAAAGGCCAGTAAAAGTATCCCCTGGTTGCTTGAAGTTCCTAATCTGAGACAATTGTTATCAGGCCTAATTGGGAACGTAATGCATTGTTATCAACGCGCTGTGCTAACTAGCCCACCAGTTCTTAACTAATCGTCCATTCTACAAGTACTAGTTTGTCCAAGGCGGATGGCTTCAGACACTTCAATTCACAAATAGGATCCCCTCCTCTGTGTAAACAAAGCTGGACTTTACCACTGTTGACATTACCGACACTCACCCACTGAGGCGTGGAGGAGACATCTAAATCTCTCCCAGCAGGATTCATCTCTTGTCTCGGCGTGACCTAAAAGTTCCTCCTGGCAAATGCTAATGTGATTTTTTACGGGTGTTTCGAAAGTAACGCTGCTGTTTATTATGAATCGTCTTACCCATGAGGAGGTGGTTAATCTGTTTGATCCCCATGGAGCTGCTGTACAGCAAGAGGTCATGAAGATAAATGTTGGAATAGACTTGGCTCATCTTTTAATTCTGAGGGGACAATCCACAGACCTGCAGTTAGTACCAACATCCACTTATCAATTTTCCATATCCCTGTTGGGGCCACAGGGAAGCTGGGCCAATTGATTTCTTGGAACACCATGGACTGATAACCTGTCATTCAATAAGAGACAACCATTCACCTCACATTCCCACCTACAGAATGCAATTTGTTGTGGCAGCTGTACTTAAACGAGACAATTTGTACCCAGCTTGGGAACAGTTCTCCCTTCCTTTCAAGGTCACGACTTCCGCTCACACTAAGCATTTCCACTTGGGCCCGTTTGCTTCAACACTGCTGTAATACATCATTTTTTCTGACTTTGTGGATTTCTTTGTGTCAGTCCGATTATGTATTTTGTGAAAATTGGTAGTTGTTATTAGGGGTGTCTTAAATTAGTCAGCGATCCAGGAGTCTAATTTGACAATCAAACTCACAGTCAATCATTAAACCCCCTTCTTCCCAATTCTCTCTCAGGGCAACACGGAGTCGCTAATGCAGGGGTAGGGAACCTATGGATCGCGAGCCAGATGTGGCTCTTTTGATGACTGCAACTGGCTCTCGGATAGATCTGAGCTGACATTGCTTAACACGATAAGTAATGAATAATTCCACTTGTAATCACATTGTTAAAAATAATGTTCAAAATATAAAACATGCTCATGCATTTGAATCCATCCATCCTTTTTTCTACCGCACTTGTTCAAGAAGTTGCATTAATGGTAAGAAGTAATTTATTTATTATTGGTTAGCGTAGGACTTGCCCTCCTGGGGGTTCTTCAGACCACCAAGCACCGACATGAGAGCCCGTTTCAGCGTTACAATATTGTTTTATTTTTCAATAAGTCTCTCAGTTGCTTTCCAGCAATTGTCTTTTTCTTTTTCGTTCTCGCTGGAGTTCTGGCTCCAGCCTCAACCCCGTCTCTCCTCCTGGCTGCTACTTATAAACAGAGCGACAGGTGATTAGATAACAAGGCCCAGCTGGGCCATTTACGCACATGTCGCTGATTTCGAGGTTAATCCTGGCAACACCTGCTTCGCTGCAGGCCCGCAGGCCACACCGCCTCCACAATTAGCTTCAGAATAACAATGTTATTACGAAAAATACGAGACCTATTATACTCTAGAAATGTTGATTTTACTTAAAAATGCACATGTTTAGTTGTGTTCAGTGTTAAAAAAATATTATATGGCTCTTAGAGAAATACATTTTTAAATATTTCGCATCTTGGCTCTCTCAGACAAAATGGTTCCCGACCCCTGCGCTAATGCATGCATTTTATTACAAGTCGAATAGATTATCAATCAATCAATCAATCATTTTTTATTTAGATAGCCCTAAATCACAAGTGTCTCAAAGGGCTGCACAAGCCACAACAACATCCTTGGTTCAGAGCCCACAAAAGGGCAAGGAAAAACTCACAACCTAATGGGACATCTATGAGAAACCTTGGCGAGGACCGCAGATGTGGGTGACCCCCCTCCCCTCTAGGGGAGACCGAATGCAATGGACGTTGAGTGGGTCTAACATAATATTGTGAAAGTCCAGTCCATAGTGGATCTAACATAATAGTGAGAGTCCAGTCTATGGTGGGGCCAGGAGGAAATCATCCCGAGCGGAGATGGGTCCTGACTCTGGACAGCCAGGACTTCATCCATGGTCACCGGACCTGTGCCGAAATGGCAGGTCAACTGGTCTAAAAAGGAAGTCTATTTAAAAGGCCAGAGTATAAAAATGAGTTTTAAGATGGGACTTAAATGCTTCTACTGAGGTAGCATCTCTAACTGTTACCGGGAGGGCATTCCATAGTACCGGAGCCCGAATAGAAAACGCTCTGTAGCCCGCAGATTTTTTTTGGCTCTGGAAATCACTAATAAGCCGGAGTTCTTTGAACGCAGATTTCTTGCCGGGACATATGGTACAATACAATCAGCAAGATAGGATGGAGTTAGATTATTGTAACGTCCTGCTTTCTGGTCTTCCTAAAAACGTTATAACACCTTTGCATTTCTTCAAAATTCAGCGGCACATGTCCTGGCGAAGACCAGAAGGCGGGCTCACATTACACAAGTTTTAAAATCTCTGCATTGGCTCCCAGTGTCTTTCAGGATCAATTTTAAGGTTTTTCTTATGGTTTATAAATGTTTTTTTTAATGGTATTGGGCCTTGATATCTTTCAGATTGGCTTTTACCCTATGAACCTTCCCGGGTTCTGAGATCCTCCGGCCCTCATCTCCTAATTATTACAAAAGTCAGGACACAAAGTCAGGATATGGCATTTTTCCACCATTATGGCCCCTATGGAACAGCTTAAAAAATATGTTCACTTTTATTGATTTCTCTTTATGTAAAAGGTGGAGTTTGTTAATATATGTTATGTGAAACAAATAGATGGGCGCCAGCGCCCCCCGCAACCCCGAAAGGGAATACGCGGTAGGAAATGGATGGATGGATGTTTTGCACTTATTGTCATTTTGCCACTGTGACTTCTGTTGAAACAGTAATTTATCCTGTGCTGAAAAGTGTCCATTCCAATAGAGAGTACTGTGGGGCAAAAAAGTATTTAGTCAGCCACCGATTGTGCAAATTCTCCCACTTAAAATGATGACAGAGGTCTGTAATTTTCATCATAGGTACACTTCAACTGTGAGAGACAGAATGTGGAAAAAAAAATCCAGGAATTCACATTGTAGGAATTTTAATGAATTTATTTGTAAATTATGGTGGAAAATAAGTATTTGGTCAACCATTCAAAGCTCTCATTGATGGAAGGAGATTTTGCCTCAAAATCTCCCGATACATGGCCCCATTCATTCTTTCCTTAACACGGATCAATCGTCCTGTCCCCTTAGCAGAAAAACAACCCAAAAACATGATGTTTCCACCCCCATGCTTCACAGTAGGTATGGTGTTCTTGGGATGCAACTCAGTATTCTTCCTCCAAACACGACGAGTTGAGTTTATACCAAAATGGATACATGGATGATACAGCAGAGGGTTGGGAGAATGTCATTTGGTCAGATGAAATCAAAATAGAACTTTTTGGTATAAACTCAACTTGTCGTGTTTGGAGGAAGAAGAATACTGAGTTCCATCCCAAGAACACCACACCTACTGTGAAGCATGGGGGTGGAAACATCATGCTTTGGGGCTGTTTTTCTGCTAAGGGGACTGGACGATTGATCCGTGTCAAGGAAAGAATGAATGGGGCCATGTATCGTGAGATTTTGAGCCGAAACCTCCTTCCATCAGTAAGAGCTTTGAATGGTTGACCAAATACTTATTTTCCACCATAATTTACAAATGAATTATTTAAAATTCCTACAATGTGACTTCTTGTATTTTTTTTCACATTCTGTCTCTCACAGTTGAAGTGTACCTATGATGAAAATTACAGACCTCTGTCATCATTTTAAGTGGGAGAACTTGCACAATCGGTGGCTGACTAAATACTTTTTTGCCCCACTGTATATATTTTTGTATTTATTAAAAATTGTTATTATTGTTTAACTGCCTGTAATTTGATTTGTTTCCAGTATTTCCCCCCGACATTTTGTACATGGTATCGCAACTTTGCAAGCTAAAGAAATGTTAAAATGTTAAAAAGCCAGACAGAGGCACGTTTCCGGTCTTGCTCCTGCTCTCCCATCTTTATTAGTAACAGTAATTCAGTACAGCATGAGTAATTTTAGAATATTGGCTCTGGCCTACTTACTATTGCGTAAATGTCCGATTGATTAGCCTGCAGGCGGCGCTTAAAGTTTGTGGTATTTTACCGGAGAAAATGGAGCCATAGGGTTTACGTGTCTTCTGGTCTCCCACGGCAAAGATGAAGTGAGTCCATATGTCTTCTCCACTATTTCTTACAGGTTTAAAAGACATATTGTATTGATGTGTGTATCATCAAAGCATATTTATATAGCCCTAAATCACAAATGTCTCAAAGGGCTGCACAAGCCACAACGACATCCTTGGCTTAGATCCCACATCAGGGCAAGGAAAAACTCAACCCAATGGGCTATAATGAGAAACCTTGAACCCCCCCTCCCTCGGGTGACCGGTGCAATGGTGGCTGAGTGGATCTAACTAACAATACAGTCTTGTTTATAGTGAACTATATAAACTTGGTTCCTTACAAAGACAGTAGTTCTGATTGGACCCCCCGCCCCTCTCCCACATGCAACTGTGATTGGATAGATTCCTAACTTGTCCCACTCGCCTTAAGACAAAATTAAATATGATTGGATTTCTTCTCTGTCAACAATTTTGTGTCGTTTTTATCCATTGACTAATTTGTCAATTTCATCATTGCTTTAGTCAAGGTGCTTTTGTTTTGATCAGTTATCGTCCTATTTCAGTCAGGGAAAAATAGATCGTTAGCATTTTTTCGTCAACAAAATGAACTCTTATCCCAAGCAGTTAAAAAAAAACAAAAAACAATGTCATAAAGTCGACTGAACGTAGACTATGGACTAAATCTAATAAATCAGATTTGACTCTGAGGCTATCTACACTAAGCTGGATACCACCTCAAATTAATATTTATTTAGCCTAAGCATCGTGTCAGCCACACTAAACCATCGTTTAAGGTAACCATCCATCCATCTATCTTATTCCGCTTTTCCGAGGTCGGGTCGCGGGGGCAGCAGCTTAAGTAGGGAAGCCCAGACTTCCCTCTCCCCAGCCACTTCGTCCAGCTCCCCCGGGGGGACCCCGAGGCATTCACAGGCCAGCCGGGAGACATAGTCTTCCCAACGTGTCCTGGGTCTTCCCCGTGGCCTCCTACCGGTCGGACGTGCCCGAAACCCCTCCCTAGGGAGGCATTCGGGTGGCATCCTGACCAGATGCCCAAACCATCTGGCTCCTCACTTTGAGTTCCTCCCGGATGATGGAGCTTCTCACCCTATCTCTAAGGGAGAGCCCGGCCACCCGGCGGGGGAATCTCTTTTCGGCTGCTTGTACCCGTGATCTTGTCCTTTCTGTCATGACCCAAAGCTCATGACCATAGGTGAGGATGGGAACGTAGATCGAGCGGTAAATTGAGAGCTTTGCCTTCCGGCTCAGCTCCTTCACCACAACGGATCGATTCAGCGTCCACATTACTGAAGACGCCGCACCGATCCGCCTGTCGATCTCACAATCCACTCTTCCCTCACTCGTGAACAAGACTCCGAGGTACTTGAACTCCTCCACTTGGGGCAAAATCTCGTCCCCAACCAGGAGATGGCACTCCACCCTTTTCCGGGCGAGAACCATGGACTCGGACTTGGAGGTGCTGATTCTCATCCCAGTCGCTTCACACTCGGCTGCGAACCGATCCAATAAGGGGTGAAGATCTTGGCCAGATGAAGCCATCAGGACCACATCATCTGCAAAAAGCAGAGACCTAATCCCGCGGCCACCAAACCAGATCCCCTCAACACCCAGACTGCGCCTAGAAATTCTGTCCATAAAAGTTATGAACAGAATCGGTGACAAAGGGCAGCCTTTTAAGATAACCCTCCTCAGATAATATTTTACACGGGCAAATGTATTTCCTGAATCTCCGGCTCTTAGCTTTGCATGGACTCATCGATCGTTTACAAACGGAGTTCGGAGAGGAAGTGACGCCAGAAAGACAGCGCCCCACACAGGAAGTGACGTCGGAAAGAACGTGCCTCATAATAAAGCGGTTTTGTAACTCTGGACCAAACCACTGAAAATATTGAGGGGGGTCATCCAGACATGCCCGTGTTTCTCCTTTCGTCTGTACAGATGCTTATGGAAATCACACATGAATACATTAAAGGCCTACTGAAACCCACTACTACCGACCACGCAGTCTGATAGTTTATATATCAATGATGAAATATTAACATTGCAACACATGCCAATACGGCCTTTTTAGTTTACTAAATTGCAATTTTAAATTTCCCGCGGAGTTTCTTGTTGAAAACGTCGCGGAATGATGACACGTGCGCTTGACGTCACGGACTGTCAGGAAATATTAGCTCAGCACCACTTAAGGCTAAAAGTCCTCTCTTTTCATCGCATAATTACACAATATTGTGGACATCTGTGTTGCTGAATCTTTTGCAATTTGTTCAATTAATAATGGAGAAGTCAAAGTAGAAAGATGGAGGTGGGAAGCTTTAGCCTTTAGCCACACAAACACACAGTGATTCCTTGTTTAAAATTTCCTGGAGGTGAAGCTTTACTATGGATCAGAGCGGTCAAGCGAACATGGATCCCGACCAAATGTCAACCAGCAGTTTTCAGTGAGAAAATTGTGGTAAAAAGTCGCCTCTTACCGGGGATCAGCTGAGCTTGTGCCGTCCATGCAGCTGCCGTCGACTTCCCTCAGACACTGGCCTCAAGACACCCGTGGACACACCCTTCCGACTATCAGGTACTATTAAACTCACTAAAATACTAGCAACACAATGGAAAGATAAGGGATTTCCCAGAATTATCCTAGTAAATGTGTCTAAAAACATCTGAATCCGTCAAAAAAGCAATCGCCTTTTTTTTTTCTAGTCCTTGCTATCAATATTGGCAAACACAAATCTTTCATCCTCGCTCAAATTAATGGGGAAATTGTTGTTTTCTTGGTCCGAATAGCTCTTTGTTGGAGGCTCCCATTAAAAACAATGTGAGGATATGAGGAGCCCTCACACAGGTGACGTCATCGTTCGCTACTTCCGGTAAAGGCAAAGCTTTTCTATTAGCGACCAAAAGTTGCGAACTATATCGTCGATGTTCTCTATTAAGTCATTTCAGCAAAAATAATGCAATATCGCGAAATGATCAAGTATGACACAGAATGGACCTGCTATCCCCGTTTAAATAAGAACATCTCATTTCAGTAAGCCTTTAAGAACTTGCACACAAAGCAACACTGGAGGTGACGAGAACGTGGGCATATTCCGTGCATGCGTACTAGGTCGTGTTGCGCCGGTGGAAGGTAGGAGGAGGGGGTCTGAAACAACCATTGTGTGTGTGTGTGGACAAGGATAAGGTTAGGTGGGATTTACCCTGGATAACCTTAGTAGACATGTCATTTAATTCATGCACATCTCACAAGTAGGCTAATAAAAACGGTCTTCAAATAAGGATTTACAGGCCTCTTCCACACTATGTACACAAATGTAGTCGCAGGTCAATTCTTAAGGATTATTGACTATGGAGAGATAAGGCCTGGCGGAGATCTGCCCTCTTTGAGTGCTTTTCTAGTTTCAATGGCCTAGTGGTTAGAGTGTCCGCCCTGAAATCGGTAGGTCGTGAGTTCAAACCCCGGCCGAGTCATACCATGGACTATAAAAATGGGACCCATTACCTCCCTGCTTGACACTCAGCATCAAGGGTTGGAATTGGGGGTTAAATCACCATAAATGATTCCCGGGCGCGGCACCGCTGCTGCCCACTGCTCCCCTCACTTCCCAGGGGGTGATCAAGGGGATGGGTCAAATGCAGAGGACAAATTTCACCACACCTAGTGTGTGTGTGACAATCATTGGTACTTTAACTTTAACTTAAAATGTGCACTAATATTGTTTAAACCGGTGATGTCATTCCTAAAAAGGAATACCTTACCCAGTGTTTTTCAACCACTGTGCCGCGGCACGCTAGTGTGCCGTGAGATACAATCTGGTGTGCTGTGGGAGATTATCTAGTTTCACCTATTTGGGTTACAAATATTTTTTGCAAACCAGTAATTAGAGTCTGCAAATTATGTGTTGTTGTTGAGTGTCTGTACTGTCTAGAATTCGGCAGAGTAACCGTATAATACTCTTCCATATCAGTAGGTGGCAGCCGGTAGCTAATAGCTTTGTAGATGTCGCAAACCTCGGGAGGTAGCGTGGAGGTAAAAAGGTGTTTAATGCTTAAACCAAGAATAAACAAAAGGTGAGTGCCCCTAAGAAAAGGCATGGAAGCTTAGGGAAGGCTATGCAGAACAACACTAAAACTGAACTGGCTACAAAGTAAACAAAAACAGATTGCTGGACGACAGCAAAGACTTACTGTGGAGCAGAGACGGCGTCCACAATGTACACCCGAACAATGTCCCCACAAAGAAGGATAAAAACAACAGAAAAATGTTTGACTGGTAAAACAAAGTAGATGCGGGAAATATCACTCAAAGGAAGACATGAAACTGCTACAGGAAAATACCAAAAAACAGGAAAAGCCACCAGAATAGGAGTGCAAGACAAGAACTAAAACACTACACACAGGAAAACAGCAAAAAAGTCTAAATAAGTCAGGGTGTGATGTGACAGGTGGTGACAGTACACCTACTTTGAGACAAGAGCTATAGTGATGCATGCTTGGTTATGGTTTAAAGTAATATCCAACAATTGCGACAACGACTTTTTACTGTCAACTGAGTTTTGTTTTTTAAGGATTTCTGTTGGTGGTCTGCCTCTGCATTTTTTCAAATCAAAAAATGTGCCTTGGCTCAAAAAATGTTGAAAAACACTGACCTAACCCATACTTGCCAACCCTCCCGATTTTTCCGGGAGACTCCCGAATTTCAGGGCCCCTCCCGACAATCTCCCGTTGCAACCATTCTCCCGAATTTCTCCCGATTTTCACCCGGATAACAATATTGAGGGCGTGCAGTGATGGCACTGTCTTTTGCGTCCCGTACAACCTGTTGTCACGTCCGCTATATCTCCATTCAAACAGCGTGTCGGCTCAGTCACTTAATATATGCGGCTTCCACAGACACTCGTGACTGCAAGACATACTTGGTCAACAGCCACACAGGTCACACTGAGGGTGGCCGTATAAACAACTTTAACACTGTTACAAATATGCGCCACACTGTGAACCCACACCAAACGAGAATGAAAAACAGATTTCGGGAGAACATCTGGACCGCAACACAACATAAACACAAAGGAACAAATACCCAGAATCCCTTGCACCACTTACTCTTCCAGGACGCTACAATATACAACCCCGCTACCACCTAACCCCGCCCCCCCCATCTCCCGAATTTGGAGTCCTCAAGGTTGGCAAGAATGACCTAACCTCAGAGAGTTATCTGCCTATTCAATAGAGAGAACGTGAGAACATACCATGTTGTTGTAAGGCAGGGGTCACCAACTTTTTTGAAACCAAGCGCTACTTCTTGGGTACTGATTAATGTGAAGGGCTACCAGTTTGATACACACTTAAATAAATTGCCAGAAATAGCCAATTTGCTCAATTTACCTTGAATAAATAAATCTGTATATATATATATAAATATATATATATATATAAAATGGGTATTTCTGTCTGTCTTCCCGTCGTACATTTTTTTTTCTTTTTACGGAAGGTTTTTTGTAGAGGATAAATGATGAAAAAACACTTAATTGAACAGTTTAAAAGAGGAGAAAACAGGATAAAAATGGAAATTTATTTTGAAACGTAGTTTATGTGACGTCTGGTCGTCATAGCGATGCAGTGTTTGTTCCCTCAAAAATGCTTCGACAAGAACACAGCGTAAGGTAAGATGTGAATGATTTATTAAGGTAACAAAAACAGGCTAGAAACAAAAATACTGGAGCTAAGCAGAGAAACAAACTAGGAATAACAAAGAGAAAACTAGACTTGGCACAAAGGCACACAACAGGGAAAAACAAATCCTTAGCGTGAAAGCTAGAATAAAAACGAAGGCGTAGCGTGAAAGCTAGCGAGAATATACGTACAGAGAAATAGTCAGTCGTCACTGTTGCTCAAAGGCAAATTAGAATCCCAGAATGAACAACAAAAAGGGGCGAGCTTAAATAAGGGACGTGATTACAAGAAACAGGTGTACAAGGACAGTGATTAGCAGGTTACAACCTGCTAATCACAACCATGGTGACCGACTAAACAGGAAATAAAGACGTCAAACAACAGGGTGATACAAAAATGGAACAATAAACAATAACATGTAAAGGTCCGAAAATCGGATCGCAACAGTTTATCTTCAATTTCGACTCTTTAAAATTCAAAATTCAACCGAAAAAAAGAAGAGAAAAACGAGCTAATTCGAATCTTTTTGAAAAAATAAAAAAAAAGAATTCATGGAACATCTTTCGTAATTTTTCCTGATTAAGATTCATTTTAGAATTTTGATATGTTTTAAATAGGTTAAAATCCAATCTGCACTTTGTTAGAATATATAACAAATTGGACCAAGTTATATTTCTAACAAAGACAAATCAATATTTCTTATAGATTTTTTAGAACACATTTTTTTTAAAGAAATTCAAAAGACTTTGAAATAAGATTTAAATTTGATTCTACAGGTTTTTCTAGATTTGCCAGAATATTTTTTTTGAATTTTAATCATAATAATATTTCAATAATATTATAATATTTCACAAATATTCTTTGTCGAAAAAACAGAAGCTAAAATGAAGAATTAAATCAAAATTGATGTATTATTCTTAAAAATAATTTAAAAAAAAATACTTGAACATTGATTTAAATTGTCAGGAAAGAAGAGGAAGGAATTTAAAAGGTAAAAAGGTATGTGTTTTAAAATCCTAAAATCATTTTTAAGGTTGAATTTTTTCTCAAAAATTGTCTTTCTGAAAGTTATAAGAAGCAAAGTAAAAAAAATAAATGCATTTATTTTTTATATATTTTATTGGATTTTCAAATTCTATTTGAGTTTTGTCCCTCTTAGAATCCAAAATGTCGAGCAAAACGAGACCAGCTTGCTAGTAAATAAATCAAATTTAAAAAATAGAGGCAGCTCACTGGTAAGTGCTGCTATTTGAGCTATTTTTAGAACAGGTCAGTGGACTACTCATCTGGTCCTTACGGGCTACCTGGCATTGGTGACCCCTGTTGTTAGGTTTCTTGTATTGGATAATAAAACATTCTCCCGAGGTTTTATGTTTGCAGCCATGAATAAAAGCATGTGCTTACATGGAGGAGAAATAACGCTGCTGCAAAGCGGAGTGTCTCAGATCTCCCGTTGGCCAAATGCTAAATGCGAGCCGACGCCGAACTGCGAACAGCTTGACGCGTGCTCCCGAGCAGCTGTGCTACCTCGTTCATGAATACAAATCCCACTGCTTGCCACTTTCAATAACATGTAAAAAAAAAAAAAAAAAAAAATGCTTGTGTGGAAAAATTTGCAAGGATAGATGTGACATGTTTTATTATCCGCTAATGCGTCACATACCGGGCCAGCATAAAAGCTACCAGCGCCGTGCCTGTTGTCACGGATGGAGTATCAACAATATCTCAGCTGGTGTCCAAAAACAAACCGTCCTCTGTTCCACAGAGATGCCCCAACGACATTTTTCTGCGAGTTTTGGAAATCAGCCGCCTTGCAGCAACCTTGCTTCAACTGTGACAAGGTGCAAGGAGGCCCTCGCTCAATCACCGACGTACTGACTGAGAGGTGCTCTTTGGGTTAGATTCCTGCCTGCCCACAGCCTGTCATTAGCTCATGACACCGGCTGTTCACCTGTCACCAGCGCTGAACCTCACAGCAACACACTGACAGTTTCTCATCTGGGACAAACAACCTCTGACATTTATCTTCTGTCCTCTGGCAGCGGTACAACACCGCTCACCAGGAAATCGGATTATTTCGGAAACCATCGGTTGTTTTGTGACCTCTGTAAAGCTAGAATGTTAAAGAGGAACATTATCACCAGACCTATGTGAGCGTCAATATATACCTTGATGTTGCAGAAAAAAAAGACCATATGTTTTTTTAACCGATTTCCGAACTCTAAAAGGGTGAATTTGGCGATTTAAACGCCTTTCAATTGTTCGCTGTCGGAGCGATGACCTTTCACCCGTGACGTTACAACGGGAAGCAATCCGCCATTTTCTCAAACACATTACACACACAAAGTCAAATCAGCTCTGTTATTTTCCGTTTTTTTCGACTGTTTTCCGTACCTTGGAGACATCATGCCTCGTCGGTGTGTTCAAGTGGGAAAATAAACAAGTTATTTTAATTTTTTTTAGTTTTGGTTGTATTTTGAATTGTTGGGCAGCACGGTGGAATAAGGGTTAGTGCATCTGTCTCACTATACGAAGGTCCTGAGTAGTCCCGAGTTCAATACCGGGTTCAGGATCTTTCTGTGTGGAGATGGATAATAGAGAGATTGCTCGTTATCCGTTTTATCCATTTTCCAAATGTGCACAAATTGGTAAATTGTAAAATTGCTTCATTATCCGTTTCTTTCATTTCAATCAATCAATCAATCAATCGTTTATTTATATAGCCCTAAATCACAAGTGTCTTCAAGTGTGAAAATTAATATTAAATAAACAAGTTATTTCATTTTTGTTTAGTTTTGGTTGTATTTTCAATTGTTGGGCAGCACGGTGGTTTAGGGGTTAGTACATCTTGCTCACTATACGAAGGTCCTGAGTAGTCCCGAGTTCAATCCCTGGCTCGAGATCTTTCTTTGTGGAGTTTGCATGTTCTCCCCGTGACTGCGTGGGTTCCCTGCGGGTACTCCGGCTTCCTCCCACCTCCAAAGAAATGCAGCTGGGGAGGTTGATTGGCAGAACTAAAATTGGCCCTAGTGTGTGAATGTGAATGTTGTCTATCTATCTGTGTTGGCCCTGCGATGAGGTGGCAACTTGTCCAGGGTGTACCCCGCCTTCCGCCCGAATGCAGCTGAGATAGGCTCCAGCGACCCCCCGCCACCCTAAAAGGAACAAGCAGTAGGAAATGGATGGATGGATGTATTTTGAAAAACAAATGACTGATATATGGATTGTACAATATGAACTATAGTTCTAATCTCACGGATAGCGAACACCCCATTATGTCACTCGAAAACTAATATTGATTTTTGATGGAGCCCATGAAAATTGAAGCCATTCATTTATTTATCAATTATGCTGAACTTATTGCCTCGTTTCAGAGAGCTGTAGGTATAAATCCCTTCTATTAGGGCACCATTCCACACCTAACACACAAGACGACAACGCTAAGCTTCACTTGAGAGTGGCACATCAATTCCAAAGCTGTAGAGAACAGGCTCCTTGCAGCCATCAACGGCGATTTAAGACACATTTACCTATTCATCTTTCTTGCTGAAGGCATTCGCTGTTTGTTAACTTGGACATGACTTGTCTTTGTGCAGTTGCAATTTTTTTTCTCTCTTCTTTTTATAACTCAATTTTGTTATGCCGCAACATATCAAAAGCGAACAGTTTTCCTGCCAAACCTATTTAAATCAATTGAACAATAGTTGTACTCCAAAGATACATTTTGTCCCCTGACAGCTTAAAGGCCTACTGAAACCCACTACTACTGACCACACAGTCTGATAGTTTATATATCAATGATGAAATATTAACATTGCAACACATGCCAATACGGCCGGTTTAGTTTACTAATTTACAATTTTAAATTTCCCGCAAAGTATCCTGTTGAAAACGTGCTTGTGACGTCACGGATTGTAGCGGACATTTTCTTCCAGCACCGATCACAGCTAACAGTCGTCTGCTTTAATCACATAATTACACAGTATTCTGGACATCTGTGTTGCTGAATCTTTTGCAATTTGTTCAATTAATAATGGAGACGTCAAAGAAGAACGATGTAGGTGGGAAGCGGTGTATTGCGGCCGCCTTTAGCAACACAAACACGGCCGGTGTTTCCTTGTTTACATTCCCGTAAGCTGACGGTGAAGCTTTACTATGGAACAGAGCGGTCAAGCGAACATGGTTCCCTACCACATGTCAAACGGCAGGTTTCGGTGAGAAAATTGTGGTGATAAGTCGGCTCTTACCGTAGACATGAGCGGGTGGCTTGCGTCGTTCCTAGTGCACCTGTCAAAGAGGCAGCTGTGGACTCTCTTGCCTCCTCCGACCACCCTCCCCCCAACCTGGGATGCTTCCACTGCGGAGGAGGGGGAAAAAAAAGCTCAGCCTGGACCCCACGGCTGTCTTTGATTCACCTCGTCGAGAAACGTGGCTTCCCTCAGAGACACTGGCGGTCACCACACCAGTGGCCACCCCCCTTCTCCGACTTTCATCCATCCATCCGTCCATTTCCTACCACTTGTTCCCTTTTGGGGTCGCGGGGGGCGCTGGAGCCTTTCTCAGCTACAATCGGGCGGAAGGCGGGTACACCCTGGACAATGGCACCTCATCGCAGGGCCACCTCCGACTTTCAGGTACCATATAATCTCACTAAAACACTAGTAACACAATAAGCAGATAAGGGATTTTTGGGAATTATCCTAGTAAATGTGTCTAATATTTGATTCGCTCCCACTGCCCTCGCCTTTTTTATTTTATTATTTTTTTTCTTTCTATTCCTTCACTCTAACTTTCCTCATCCACAACTCTTTCATCCTGGCTCAAATTAATGGGGAAATCGTCGCTTTCACGGTCCGAATCGCCCTCGCTGCTGGTGGCCATGATTGTAAACAATGTGAGGAGCTGCACAACCTGTGACGTCACTCGCACATCGTCTGCTACTTCCGGTACAGGCAAGGCTTTTTTATTAGCGACCAAAAGTTGCAAACTTTATCGTGGATGTTCTCTACTAAATCCTTTCGGCAAAAATATGGCAATAATCTCGAAATGATCAAGTATGACACATAGAATGGACCTGCTATCCCCTTTTAAATGAGAAAATCTCATTTCAGTAGGCCTTTAAGACAAAATGTGTACTTTTGTCTCTAAAATGCAGAGACAACTAGGCGACGTGCAGGTAAAAGGTCATTTTATTAGGTAAAAAAGAAGCGTAGCTCGAGATGCATATCATGGGTTAGCAAGGGGGTCTGCAACTCACGGCTCTTTAGCGCCGCCCTAGTGGCTCCCTGGAGCTTTTTTTTTAGAAAAATGCATGAAAATGGAAAAAGATAGGCGCATAAATACAATTTTGGTTTTAAATATGTTTTGCCGTTTTGTCCTAATTTCGCCGGCCCTTATACGTACCATATTTTTTTTTACATGTATCGTATTTTTCGGGTTATAAGTCGCACCTGCCGAAAATGCATAATAAAGAAGGAAACAAACATATATAAGTCGCACTGCAGTATAAGTCGCATTTTTGGGGGGAAATTTATTTGATAAAACCCAACACCAAGAATAGACATTTGAAAGGCAATTTAAAATAAATAAAGAATAGTGAACAACAAGCTGAATAAGTGTATGTTATATGACACATAAATAACCAACTGAGAAGGTGCCTGGTATGTTAACATAACATTATGGTAAGAGTCATTCAAATAAATATAACATATAGAACATGCTATATGTTTACCAAACAATCTGTCACTCTTAATCGCTAAATCCCATGAACTCTTATACGTCTATGAGATTACGTGAATGAGCTAAATAATATTATTTGATATTTTACGGTAATGTGATAATAATTTCACACATAAGTCGCACCCCTGGCCAAACTATGAAAAAAAACTGCGACTTATAGTCCGAAAAATACGGTACATCTTTCTCCGACGCTGCCACATAAAGACGTCTTTTATGCCACTCCTATTTTGTCTCATTTTGTCCACCAAATGTTTTATGCTGTGCGTGAATGCACAAAGGTGAGCTTTGTTGACGTTATTGACTTGTTGGAGTGCTAATCAGGCATATTTGGTCTTGATTACAAGCTAATCGATGCTAACATGCTATTTATGTACATATTGCATCATCAAATGTACCTTTGTAGGAATATTTGAGCTCATTTATTTCCTTTATGTCCTCTGTGTATTTTCTTCTTTTCCGCGTTTGACACATGTAAATGTTGTATGTAGTTGTTCTGTTTGTTGTTTTTCATGTTGATCCAGACCACAGCAAACTTTACCCAGCTTGCCAAAGATTGTAACAAACCTATCCCCAGGTGCATGTCTTTGGAGGTGGGAGGAAACCGGAGTACCCGGAGGGAACCCACGCAGTCACGGGGAGAACATGGAAACGCCACACAGAAAGATCCAGAGCGCACGTTTTGAAAAATGTTGTGTAAAACTAATTTTACTGCTTTTTAAAAAAATCTAACACAAATTAAAAATTTGATTCCTGGTTTGTACTAAAACTAATTTATGGGGCAATTTTTTTTTTTGGTGTGCAAAATAAATTTAAAACTAGACTCGACTGGACTCTCACCATTATGTTCGATCCACTATGGATTGGACTTTCACAATATGTTAGACCCGCTCGACATCCATTGCTTTTGGTCCCCTGGGTGGGGGGGTTTCCCCACATATGCGGTCCTCTCCAAGGTTTCTCATAGTCATCATTGTCACTGTCACCGATGTCCCACTGGGGTGAGTTTTTCCTTGCCCTTATGTGGGCTCTACCGAGGATTTCAGTAAGCCTTGTTCATTTACTGTTAATATCTGGTTATTTTCTGTTTCAACATGTTCTATCTACATAATCACTTATTCTCCATCCATCCATTTTCTACCGCTTATTCCCTTTGGGGTCGCGGGTGCCTATCTCAGCTACAATTGGGCGGAAGGCTTACACCCTGGACAAGTCGCCACCTCATCGTATTAATCATTTATTCTTCTCTTGTTAAATACTTTACATTCGTTTTGGATGATACCCCAAATTTTGGTATCAATCCAATACCAAGTAGGTACAGGATCATACATTGGTCATATTCAAAGTCCTCATGTGTCCAGGGACATATTTCCTGAGTTTATAAACATAAGAAGATTTTGTGATACTAAAAAATATCGATGTAATCAAAGTAGTATCAACTAGATACATACCTGTACTTGATATCATTACAGTGGATTTTAGGTGTAGAGCCATTGTAGCGTCCCGGAAGAGTTGGTGCTGCAGGGAATTCTGGGAATTTGTTCTGTAGTGGTTATATTTTCACAATATCATGTTAGATCCGCTCGACATCCAATGCTTTCGGTCCCCTAGAGGGGGGTGCCCACATAAGCGGTCCTCTCCAAGGTTTCTCATAGTCATCATTGTCGACGTCCCACTGGGGTGAGTTTTTCCTTGCCCTTATGTGGGCTCTACCGAGGATGTCGTTGTGGTTTGTGCAGCCCTTTGAGACACTTGTGATTTAGGGCTATATAAATAAACATTGATTGATAAAACAAAAATGTACATATTTTCCTGAATTTAAAACACATTACAAACCCAGCAGCAACACCGCGGACTTCGTGTCTGTTAGGGGAAATTTGCCATTACATTCTTATCAGTGACGGAGCAGGAAGAGGCTGGGAATTTGTTTGTGGTAAAATTTCATATGCCCTGTCATTTCTTCATTGACACTTCACAAAAGAGGACCCCCCCGACCCCCATATCACGGGATCTGCGCATAAGGATGAGCGGCCATGGTTAATATATCTGTGACTCTTGAACGCATCATAATTAAACTATCCCCTCAGCTCCCCCTAAAGTGGATTAACTCGCTGGAATAAAAAAGACAATATAACATACATCCATAAACGTGGACGCATGTGAAAAAGTGCAATACATTTATCCGTACAGTAATCTGTATTTATTTATATATATTTGTTTAACTTATACGTATATTTATATATTATTTATATATATTTATTTAACTACATATGCACCTATTGCTTTTTTTTTTTAAATCCTGCACTACCATGAGCTTATGTAACGAAATTTCGTTATTTTCTGTGCTGTAAAGTTCAAATTTGACCGACAATAAAAAGGAAGTCCAAGTCTAAGTCTGTAAGGCATTCTGAGAGGAATAGTGATGGGCTTCCAACGCCATTTTCTTTGAAGTCACTTAAGATGTGACTTTAAGGTTTTACTACTTACGTATAAAATACTACACGGTCTAGCTCCATCCTATCTTGCCGATTGTATTGTACCATATGTCCCGGCAAGAAATCTGCGTTCAAAAGACTCCGGCTTATTAGTGATTCCTAAAGCCCCAAAAAAGTCTGCGGGCTATAGAGCGTTTTCCGTTCGGGCTCCAGTACTCTGGAATGCCCTCCCGGTAACAGTTTGAGATGCTACCTCAGTAGAAGCATTTAAGTCTCACCTTAAAACTCATCTGTATACTCTAGCCTTTAAATAGACCTCCTTTTTAGACCAGTTGATCTGCCGCTTCTTTTATTTTTTCTCCTATGTCCCCCACTCCCTTGTGGAGGGGGTCCGGTCCGATGACCATGGATGAAGTACTGGCTGTCCAGAGTCGAGACCCAGGATGGACCGCTCGCCTGTGTATCGGTTGGGGACATCTCTACGCTGCTGATCTGCCTCCGCTTGGGATGGTTTCCTGTGGACGGGACTCTCGCTGCTGTCTTGGATCGGCTTTGAACTGAACTCTCGCGGCTGTGTTGGAGCCACTATGGATTGAACTTTCACAGTATTATGTTAGACCCGCTCGACATCCATTGCTTTCGGTCCCCTAAGGAGGGGGGGAGCGGGGGTGGCCCACATCTGAGGTCCTCTCCAAGGTTTCTCATAGTCAGCATTGTCACTGGCGTCCCACTGGGTGAGAATTCTCTCTGCCCACTGGGTGTGAGTTTTCCTTGCCCTTTTGTGGGTTCTTCCGAGGATGTTGTAGTCGTAATGGTTTGTACAGTCCTTTGAGACATTTGTGATTTAGGGCTATATAAATCAATCAATCAATCAATGTTTACTTATATAGCCCTAAATCACTAGTGTCTCAAAGGGCTGCACAAACCACTACGACATCCTCGGTAGGCCCACCTAAGGGCAAGGAAAACTCACACCCAGTGGGACATCGGTGACAATAATGACCCAGTGGGACGTCGGTGACAATGATGACTATGAGAACCTTGGAGAGGAGGAAAGCAATGGATGTCGAGCGGGTCTAACATGATACTGTGAAAGTTCAATCCATAATGGATCCAACACAGTCGCGAGAGTCCAGTCCAAAGCGGATCCAACACAGCAACGAGAGTCCCGTTCATAGCGGAGCCAGCAGGAAAGCATCCCAAGCGGAGGCGGATCAGCAGCGCAGAGATGTCCCCAGCCGATACACAGGCAAGCAGTACATGGCCACCGGATCGGACCGGACCCCCTCCACAAGGGAGAGTGGGACATAGGAGAAAAAGAAAAGAAACGGCAGATCAACTGGTCTAAATAGGGAGTCTATTTAAACATAAATAAACATTGATCGATTGATTGAGAATCACCTCCCAAATTGGAGCTGTTGTTTCCGCTCATCTATTTTCTGTTAAAGCCGCTCCTGATTAGTCAAATACTGTGTTGCCGTGTGTCGACACTGAGCAGAAAAGGGAGGGAGGCGTCCCGCACACCGAACAGTCACTAGGACACGGACAGAAGGGAGGGAAGAGGAGAGAGGCAGAATTTGCTACATAATTAGAGACCACGTGCTGGAAAGGTCAGGAAAATGAGGAGCGGGAAACAAAAGCTGAGGCAATTTGTGTTTTTGAATGCCAACCTTCACTGAAAACTAGCGCCAACTGTAACCTGGATGCTGCTTTGCCTTTTAGATTTGCACATTTTAATGCAAATTTCGAACGTTGTTTCACTAAAAAAAGCTGAAAATGTACAAATGACACACTCAGAGAGCAAAACTTTTGGGATGGACTTTGTCAGAAGGTGGGGGGGGGGGGGTCGCAGCTTACTGCGGGGTCGTTCTCCCAGGAATGCAGGACGGACACCTCTGGACGACAGCGTGAGGTAGGAGATGATTTATTTATCAAAAATCATCTAACTCAGGGGTGTCCAAACTTTTTCCACAGAGGGCCGCAGACGGAAAAATTTAAGCATGCGGGGGCCATTTTGATATTTTTCATTTTCAAACCATAACAAAATACCGTATTTCCTTGAATTGCCACAGAGCATATAGTATGCGCCTGCCTTGAATTACTGCCGGGTCAAACTCGCTTCGAAAAATAATTAGCACATGCTTAGTATTACCGCCTGTTCAAACTGGTGACGTCACAAGTGACACTTCCCATGTCATAATTTTCAAAATGGAGGAGGCTGATTTCAATACCGGTAATATGAAATCGCATAAAGGGAAGAAGATTAAGAGCTATTCAGTAGGATTTAAGGTGCAAGCTTACATTACACTAAAATTTTTACTGCATACCTTTGGTAAGTGCCGGAGTGAGAAGAGGTTTTATAAATAATTAGCGCATGCTTACTTTTACTGCATGCCTTTGGTAAGCGCAGGAGTGAGAAGAGATTTTAAATTAATTAGCGCCCTGGCAGGAATTCAAGGAAATACGGTATATGGATTTTATTTTTAATCCTGGGGAGCATAGAGGCTCTCAGTCAATAAAATGTTAAAAATAAGTCAAATTTTTATTATTTTTTTTAATTTAATGCTTACAGTAAATCTCTATATCAACTTGAGGTTGATATAAAGTAAAACAAATAAGGTTTTATGCCTTTTCTGTCAAAGACAACTTAGTTTTTTATTGTAAAAAGGAAATATGCAGTATTTAGATGGATGGATAGTACTTTATTGATTCCTTCACGAGAGTTCCTTTATTTCGCAATTAAAGCTCTCAAAGATCAATCATGCAGGACACCATTGATTTTAATTATTTAATATTTTTGAGTAATCGCAGTGAAAAGTTAAATAAAATCCTACTAAATATATTTGAGATCCGGAAGGTTCCCCACTCATAAAGTGATACATTTTATTATTTTTTTTTTAACTTTTAACACTTAAATTTCAAGATCAACATCCGATATATCTGTCGGTTTTATGTTTAAACTATTATTTTGTTTGTTTTATGCTCTTTTGTCAAAACTTTGATGTTTTTATACAGTAACCACACAACATGCAATATTTTTTCCACATAACATTTTAAAGTGATCATTTTTAAATAATTAATTATAACAGATTTTTTTGTCCTTTTTTTTCTTGAGCAATGGAAAAAAAAAAGAAAGACAAAGGGAACAAAAAAACTGCCTGCATTTTAGCTTTGTGTCAACAATGCCACTTTTTCTCATTAAATTTCACCTCATTCAACTTTTTTAAAAATGTTTATTTTTATTTTTGTAATACTATCAATTTTGTAATTTTTGCAGAATGTGTGGAGGGCCGGTAAACGATCAGCTGTGGGCAGCAAATGGCCCCCGGGCCGCACTTTGGACACCTCCGATCTAACTACAAAAATAACAGGAAAACAACAAAAAGGAAAGCGTACCGTTCGCACGAGAAGCTAAAACACAAAAACTGGAGCGCAAGAAACATAGAAGCTAACAATTAGCATGGACTACAGACATGGAACACTCACAAGCTGTGGCAGGAACAAACAAAATTTACTTGACCATGGCATGAAGTGAACACTTGGCATGAACGTGGAATCAGACATAACGAACAATGACAAGCTTTAATGATGCCTCTGACTAGTGCTCAGGAGGCAGGTGAGCACTAATCAGAGACAGGTGAACACAATGAGTAACCATGGCAACCAAAACAAACTCAGTTGTCACAAACAGGAACTAAAGGAGTCCAAAACTAACAGAAAATACAAAAACATGATCCAGACCACAGATCATGACAGATTAAGATGATCAGTAAAGTATCAACAGCACTTCACTTTTTCCACATTTTGTTATGTTAATGTCAGGCTTGCCCCTGACAGTTTGTTTGTGTTTTAGTTATTCCTCTGTGTGTGTGTGTGTGTAGTATTTTTTGTCTTTAGTTCCTGTCAGCGCTCTTATTTTGTCTGTTTCCTGTTTTTTTCCCTGTGCGCTGTTTTCCCTCAGCTGCGGCTGATTGGCACCTGGCCACACCTGGTGTCAATCAGCCCACTCCTATTTGAACCTGTTTTGTCCTCCAGTCGAGTGCTGGATTATTGTCATGTATTGTCGCTCCTGTCGTGTCGTGTCTTTGCAGCGTAGCGGTAAGCTATATTTGTTAGATGTTTGTAGCTTACTGTTTTTGTTCCCTGCTTCCAGTTTGTTTTCATATTACAAGTACAACTTCTGTTTTCCTGCTCGCTACCCGCTAGCTTCCATGTTAGGCCCTTTTTGTTTTTGTTGGCGTCTGTGCTAAGCTCCTTTCATTTTCTCGCTCCCATGCTAGCTCTCTTAGTTGGTTATCCGCCTCGTGCGCGCCTTTTGTTGTACCCCTTTGGTTTGTTCTTGTTTTAGTATCTTTATTAAATCATGTTTTTCTATCCAATGCCTGCCTCCATCTCTGCATCTTGGGTTTTGTCACAAACTAACTCTGCAGTAATCCACCAATCAGGCCTGTATGATGATGTGGCCGGACGGAAGCCATTTTTTAGTAAAAGGTTTGCTAAAATGCACCTGAAAGACCGTCAGACCATGAGAAACTAAATCTCTGGTCTGATGAGACAAAGATTGAACTCGTTTGAAAAACAAAACAAAAAACAGGCACCGCTCATTACCAGGCCAGTATCATCCCTACAGTGAAGCACGGTGGTGGCAGCATCATGCTGTGGGGTTGCTGTGAGACTAGTCAGGATGGAGGGAAAGATAAATGCAACCACGTACAGAAACATCCTGGATGAAATCAAACACTTACTTCCCATCCAACTTGATACATTTTAAGAGGAGCTGCAAAGAGGATTGGGCGAAACTGCACAAAGGTAGGTTTCCCAATCTTGTGGCATCAAATTAAAAAAGACTTAAGGCTGTAACTGCGGCCAAAGGTGCATCAACAAAGTAAAGAGCAAAGGCTGTGAATACTTTTGTACATTTGTTGTTTTTTTAACAGATTTGCAAAATAAAAAAAGTTAAATTACAATGTCATTATTGTCAGAGTTTGTTTGTGACGAACCCCAAGATGCAGAGATGGAGGCAGGCATGGAGTGAGAAAACATGATTTAATATAAAATACTAGAACAAAACCAAACAACGGGTACAAACAAAAAGCGCGCACGTGGGCGGATAACAAACAAAAAGGCCTAGCGTGGAAGCTAGCAGGTATCTGCTTGCAAGAGGTTTCAAGTACTGCTAGTTTTTGCGGGACTAACAGCACAAACTTGGCGAATCGAGGTTTCTCAGGGGCAAGGCCAGGCAAAGACAGACTGATTCCACGACTCGTTGCAGTGACTGACCAGATGATAGGTTTGTCTATCTCTGCTCTTGTGTAGCGTATGTCGCTATGCTCTGACTGGCATGGTCCACCACAGACCTTGTGACAGTAATGTGATTGGAACTGTCAGGATGTCCAGCCTCACCCAAAAGCCGTGATTTGTCTTCGGGGTTTGCTCCTTTAGCCTTTGGTCAACCAAGACCTTAACCACAAGGCAGCGGTAAACACTGCGTAACCCTGAGGAGGGAGGCTACCAGGTGTTACACCTTGCCCAAGGGTGACCTGGGGTTTTCTGTCGGGGTAGTCCATCCCCTAGCCTTTGGTCAACCAAGACCTGCCCGCAGCCGGTATTTACAGTAGCAGGAAATAGAAGTTGTACTTATAATATGTTTTAATAATAATAATTTTACTGAAGGAACTCTCCTGAAGGAATCAATAAAGTACTATCTATATATTTATCTATCTATCTATCGAATAAGAAAACAAACTGGAAGCAAGGAAAAAAAGACCGTAAGCTAAAAACATCCAACTAAATATAGCTTACCGCTACGCTGCATTGACTATACAAGATACGACACGACGCGACAAGAAAATAATCCAACAACTGACTGGACGACAAAAACTGACTCAAATAGAAGTGGGCTGATTGACACCAGGTGTGGCCAGGTGCCAATCAGCCGCAGCTGAGGGGAAAACAGCACACAGGGGAAAAAAACAGGAAACAGACAAAATAAGAGCGCTGACATGAACTAAAAACAGGAAATACTAAATACACAGAGGAAAAACTAAAACACAAAAAAAAACTGTCAGTGGCAAGCCTGACAATTATGGGCTATTGTATTTACAATTTTGAGGACAAAAATTAATTAACTCAATTCTGTAATACGTCTGTAACATAAAATGTGGAAAAGGTGAAGCACTGTGAACACTTTTGTTTAGTCTTCTGTTTATAAAAAGGGACAACACATATTAATTACATTTGACATCTAGCCAACGGCTAATTTTCATCTCCAGTCCCTTGGCAGGTTCCAGTCAAGGACAAGAAAACAAACAAACACACAGCAATACTACAAAACTGCTGAATCACACACTTCCTCCAATGTATCTTATGCACGACACACAAATGCATAACCTAATTAGTAAGATTCAAATTGTATAATATATACTTGAACACTTCATTTTTGTACAAAAAATGAAGGCTTACAATTTGATTACAATTTTGACCCAGAAGCAGCTCTT
This sequence comes from Nerophis ophidion, assembly GCF_033978795.1. Lineage (NCBI taxonomy): Eukaryota > Metazoa > Chordata > Actinopteri > Syngnathiformes > Syngnathidae > Nerophis > Nerophis ophidion. Next base: position 15,096,395 of record NC_084637.1, on the reverse strand, counting down.
TTTCTAAATTTTGCCTGAAGGGCAATTTACCAAATTGTCAAAATGACATTGGTCTGTGTTTTTTAGTTATTCAACTATTTTACAATTAGTTTTTAAAGTTCAAATTAAAGTACCAATGATTGTCACACACACACTAGATGTGGCGAAATTATCCTCTGCATTTGACCCATCACCCTTGATCACCCCCTGGGAGGTGAGGGGAGCAGTGGGCAGCAGCGGTGCCGCGCCCGTTTTAACAATCTGTTCTATGTTGAGCATATCAGTCCTTCCAGGAATTTGTGACGTGTCAATTCACCCAAATTCAAACAATTCCCGACAATTATGCGCAACCTTTCAACGTTGTCCAAAGCCTGCAACTTCCCCACATATTTGGCCAATCAGCATCATTTAAAAAAATTATATTATAACCAAAACTTGTGTTTTTTTCCTGCATAGACAAAGCAGTAACAACGCATCGCAATACATACATTTTTTTGGGCTCAAACGGCACATTTGTCATCTTTGTGAGTATCTCAGAACTTTGGCTCCTGCACTCCAACAAGTCAATAACCACAACAAAGCTCACCTTTGCGCAATTATACCTACAAATGCGGCATAATGATGCAATATGTACATACAGCTACCCTAATTAGCATGTTAGCATCAATTATGCGCTGACCAAATATGCCTGATTAGCACCCCAACAAGTCAATAACATCAACAAAGCTCACCTTTGTGCATTCACGCACAGCAAAAAACGTTTGGTGGACAAAATGAAACAAAGAGTGGCATAAAACACGTCTTTCTGTCACTGGTTAGAGAAATTTGTACATGTAAACAAACTCCAGTCAGTTCAAGGACCGGCGAAATTAGTAGGACAAAAGTGAAGCATGTTTAATATGAACAATGGGATTTTCTAACAATTTGGAAGGTTTGGGTCATGTTTTGTCCTCCCAAAGAAAACATTAAAACCAAAAAAAGTTATGTTTTCCATTTTCAAACAAGTTTGAAAAAGCTCCAGAGAATCTGGAATGTTAAACAGGATGCCGTCAAAGCTCACACTTTCTTCATCTTGTCACCATTTTGGTAAACATGAAGCGTCTCCGTAGACACATTTCTCATCATGTCCTCTCATTATTCCGAAGTTACTTGGCCTTCAATGAGCAGACTCCGGGGGAGCCTATGGCGTGTGTTTGTGTGCGTGTAAGCAAAGGGAGAGTTTTTCAGATCCCCCATTCTAGAACCAATTTCTATGCAAATGCTGCAACCTGATTTGGAGTAAGCCGCCTGTGTTTGTGGCGGTCTTAAGATGCCGCAACTCTGGCAACCAGAATAAAAACGTCACAGATGCTTTTCCTCCCCCCCTGCTGTGTGTCATGTTTAGGTTCCACTCAGCCACAAGATGGCGGCAAATTGAAGTGGTGAAATTCGTCTCAGAGACCACTCCATGCTGGATGATGGGTGAAGTAGAACCGAATCATTACTATAAATACTGTAATGTTTTCAGATGCATTACTCCCAACTTATACTTTATAATATTACTGTATGATAAAGCAGTGTTTTTCAACCTTTTTTGATCCGAGGCACATTTTTTGCGTTGAAAATATCCGGAGCCACACCACCAGCAGAAATCATTAAAAAACTAAACTCAGTTGACAGTAAAAAGTTGTTGTCACAATTGTTGGATATGACTTTAAACCAGGGGGTCCCAGACACACGGCCCGAGATGTTATTTTGTGGCCCCCACCTGTCATGTCTGTGTGATCATGTTTTGTTTTAGTCATGTTAGGTTTTGTTTTTGGACTCTTTGTGCACTTTTGTCACCATAGCAACTAGAGATGCGCGGATAGGCAATTATATCATCCGCATCCGCATCACCAAAGTCGTCATCCACCCGCCGTCCACCCGAACCAACATTGTATCAGAACCGTACCCGCCCGCCAACCGCCCACTGAAATACATCAGAGGTTGTCCGCATTTACCACTCACAGAGTTATTTAAACCTGTTTCACAGAGTAATGAAGACAATTGGAGCCACTAACGTTCCCGTGACTATCCAATAGCGTTCATCCTGATTACAAGAATATGGGCGTGCTGTGAAGCCATTGCCTTTGACACTTTCATCAACATGTACGAACCGATTGTTGGTCCAGCAACATGTGTGCAGCTTCCGCAATTACACGTTCAAGATTGAAAGGCATACTGGGTACTCTGATGGTTGTGATATAAACAACTTGTGACAAGTTGTGATATAAACAACTTTAACATTTACTAATATGCGCCACGCTGTGAAGCCACACCCAACAAGATTGACAAACACATTTCAGGAAAACATCCTCACAGTAACACAACATAAACGCAACACAACAAATACCCATAATCCTTTGTATCCGTGAGACTTCCTGAATATATTTTACACCCCCGCGCCCCCTTACCGACGCATGGGGGGAGGGGTTGGCGGGGTTTGCTGCTAGCGGGGTGTATAAAATAGTCAGGATGTGTCAGGGATGCAAAGGATTCTGGGTATTTGTTGTGTTGCGTTTATGTTGTGTTACTGTGAGGATGTTCTTCCGAAATGTGTTTGTCGTTTTTAATTGGTGTGGCTTCATAGCGTGTTAAAATTGTTTATATCACAACCATTAGTGTACTCTGTGTCACCCAGTATGCCTTGCAGTCGTGTGCGTGTTGCCGCGGAAGCCACACACAACATGATGCTGGACTGACAAGCAGATCGTACATGTTGTAGAAGGTGACAAAGCCAATGGCTTCATAGCACGTCCTAATACTTATTATCTGGGTGACTACCGGCAGTTATTCAAGAGAATAATAGCGTCTCTTATTGTCTTCTTCGCTTTATGACACGGGTCTTAAATGGCCCTTTGAATGGCAAAGGATACCGATCACAGAACCACGCATATCCAATATTTCCGGATGGTTCAACCACCACCCGCCCGAATCTAATTAAAATCTATTTTTTCGTCATGTCAAGCGCCCGACTGCGCGGATGAGACCGCAAACCGCGCATCTGTAATAGCAACCCATTAGTTTTCACCTTGTCACGTCACGCTTCCGTCTCACGTTTTGCACTCGCACACCTGTTTTCACTAATCACCACAGTATTATTTAAGCCACAGTTGCAAGCTAACCAGGCAGGCAACATCACCTTCTACCACCATCTATTACCCCTACTCACGCCATGCATTGTTGCCTCCACTCTGCTTCATGTCATGATTCACAGTTCCATGCCAAGTAAGTTTTTGCTTATTGTTCATAGTTTCTGCCTTCGTGCAAGTTTTGTTTCATTGGTCAAGTTTGTTCTCCGCCATTGTGCGCGCCTTTTGTTTGCTTCCTTTTTTTGTAGGTAGTGTTAAAGGCCTACTGAAATGAGATTTTCTTATTCAAACGGGAATAGCAGGTCCATTCTATGTGTCATACTTGATCATTTCGCGATATTGCCATATTTTTGCTGAAAGGATTTAGTAGAGAACATCTACGATAAAGTTTGCAACTTTTGGTTGCTAATAGAAAAGCCCTGCCTTTACCGGAAGTATGTGCGCGTGACGTCACGAGTTGCAGGGCTCCAGACATATTCACATTGTTTATAATGGGAGCCACCAGCAGTAAGAGCAATTCGGACCGAGAAAGCGAAAATTTCCCCATTAATTTGAGCGAGGATGAAAGATTTGTGAGTTATAGATATTGATAGTAAAAGACTAGAAGAAAAAAAAAAAAAGCAACCGCTCCGGGCGGCGGTAGTGTGAGCGTTTCAGATGTACACACATTTACTAGGATAATTCTGGGAGATCCCTTATCTGCTTATTGTTTTAAAAGTGTTTTAGTGAGATTTTAAAGATTGTAAAGACATACCTCGAGGTCGGATGGCTGCGGTGAACAAGCAGTGTCTCAGAGAGAAGCCGAGGAGCCCAGCTCACAGCTGCCTTTTAAACAGCTGCTGCAGGACGACAAATAATCCACTGATGTCTCCGGTACGATATATATATCACAATTTCCCCATCCAAAAACATGCTGGTTGACGTAGAGAAAACATGTTCACTTGACCGCTCTGCTTCACAACAAACAAAGAAACACCGGGTGTGTCTCGGTGCTAAAGACAGCTGCAATCCACCGCTTTCCACCAACAGTATTGTTCTTTATAGTCTCCATTATTAAATGAACAAATTGCAAAAGATTCAGCAACACAGATGTCCAAAATACTGTGTAATTATGAGGTTAAAGCAGACGACTTTTAGCCGCGAGTGGTGCAGCGCTAATATTTCCTGACAGTCTGTGACGTCACGCGTACGCGTCATCATTCCGCGACGTTTTCAACAAGACACCCACGGGAAATTTAAAATTGCAATTCAGTAAACTAATAAGGCCGTATTGGCATGTGTTGCAATGTCAATATTTCACTGCGTGGTCGATAGTAGTGGGTTTCAGTAGGCCTTTAAAATAAAAAAATGTCTTTACCTTCACGCCGTTTCCACTCCATTCGCTTTGCACCTCGGGAAAACAATCCACGCTCAAGTCCTAGTCATGACAGATGTTGCCAGCTGACTAGCTTGCAACTGTGGCTTAAATAATACTGTGGTGATTAGTGAAAACAGCTGTGCGAGTGCAAAACCTGAGACAGGTGCGTGACATGACAAGGTGAAAACTAATTGGTTGCTATCGTGACAAAGTGCATAAAGAGTCCAAAAACAAAACCGAACATGATTTCAACAAAACATGATCACACAGACATGGCACCACCTTAATATTAAAGTTTAATGTCGATTGATTGATTAAAACTTTTATTAGTAGGTTGCACAGTACAGTACATATTCCACTAAATGGTAACACCCAAATAAGTTTTTCAACTTGTGTAAGTCGGGATCCACGTTAGTCAATTCATGGTAATGGTTAGTGCGGACCGCAAGTTTTATATAAGTTATTTGGGTTCAAAATGGATCTTTCAACGTTCTGGGTTTTTGAGCTCATTTAATTTCCTTTACTTATGGTTAATTTATATTTGCATGCCTCATGACATATATGTATGTACTACTGGCTGCATTTCGGATAGTTGTTAGTGTGCAGTGTTGTTCCAGACCACAGCAAACAATAGCCAGCTTGCAAATATTGCAACAAATCCATTAGAAGAAGACAGCCTGCCGTTTCCTTTAACTTGGACACACACATCTATACCTTTGGCCATTCTAAGACAGTCCTTTCCAGGAGTTAACTGACCCTCTGGGAAGTTTTAATATGTTTTCGAATGTAAAAATGTGTAGAATATTACATTTCAGCAGTTCTGTCAACAAAGATTTGAGTCAGCCTGCGACACATTCATTTTGATAGAAGGCTAATATAGCTAATATAGACGTTTACGTCATGTGTTGCCTTCATTATAACACTCAGTCGTGGTCAAAATACATACATACATACATACATGTGTAAAGAACAATGTCATGGCTGTCTTGAGTTTCCAATAATTTCTACAACTCTTATTTTTTTGTGATAGAGTGATTGGAGCACATACTTGTTTGTCCAAAGAAAAAATGAAGTTTGGTTCTTTTATGAATTTATTATGGGTCTACTGAAAATTTGACCAAATCTACTGGGTCAAAAGTATACATACAGCAATGTTAACATTTGATTCCATGTCCGTTGGCAAGTTTCACTGTAATAAGGCACTTTTGGTAGCCATCCACAAGCTTCTGGTTGAATTTTTGACCACTCCTCTTGACAAAATGTGTTGGTGTTCTGACATGCACTTGTTTCTTCAGCATTGTCCACACGTTTAAGTCAGGACTTTGGGAAGGCCATTTTAAAACCTTAATTCTAGCCTGATTTAGCCTTTCCTTTACCACTTTTAACGTGTGCTTGGTTTCATTATCCTGTTGGAACACCCAACTGTGCCCAAGACCCAACCTCTGGGCTAATAATTTTAGGTTGTCCTGAAGAATTTGGAGGTAATCCTCCTTTTTCATTGTTCCATTTACTCTCTGTAAAGCACCAGTTCCATCGGCAACAAAAAAGGCCCAGAGCATAATACTACCACCACCAGGCTTAATGGTATGATTGGTGTTCCTGGGATTGAAAGCCTCACCTTTTCTACTCCAAACTTATTGCTGTGAAATGTGGCCAAACAGCTCAATTTTTGTTCCATCTGACATCACATGGACAAAAATAAGACCTTCTGCAGAAAAGTCTTCATGTCAGAAAACCAAGACATTTAGCTGAACTACACCAATTTTGTCAAAAGGAGTGGTCCAAAATTCAACCAGAAGCTTGTGGATGGCTACCAAAAGTGCCTTATTGCAGTGAAACTTGCCAAGGGACATCTAACCAAATATTAACATTGCTGTATGTATACTTTTGAACCAGCGGATTTGGTCACATTATCAGTAGACTCATAATAAATTAATAAAAGAACCAAACTTCATGAATGTTTTTTGTGACGAACAAGTATGTGCTCCAATCACTCTATCACAAAAAGTAAAAGTTGTAGAAAATATTGGAAACTCAAGACAGCCACGACATTATGTTCTTTACAAGTGTATGTAAACTTTTGACCACGATTGTGTATAAGTCTTTTAGTTTTTTGCGGCTCTAGACAGATTACTTGTCACGCCCATGGGATCATGTTTGGTTTTTGTCATGTTTGGTTTTAATTTTTGGACAATAAGTTTCTGTTACTGCACTTCCTTGTTTTGTTACCATAGCAACTTATTAGTTTCACCTGTCATGTCACGCACCTGTTCAATCACTGTTATTATTTAAGCCACAGTTACCAGGTAGTCAGCCTGGCAACATCACCTCCTGCACCCATGATATCCATGCTGCTTTTCTCATACCCTTGTCACAGTAAGTTTTCTTGTTATTTATGCCACAGTGCACGTTTTTGTTTCATGTTTATAGTTAATTGCCTTTGTGCTAGTCTATTGTTTCATTGCCCAGTTTTTTTGTACCGCCGTTGTGCGCGCTTTTGTTGGCTCCTGTTTTTAGTTTTAGTGTTAAAATAAAGATGTCTACCTTCACGCCGTTTCCACTCCATTCGCTTTGCACCTCGGGAAAACAGCCCAAGTCCAATTTGGCTCTTTCAACGTTTTGGGTTGCCGACCCCTGAACTACAACAAAAGCAATGTCTTCCGCTCATTAGTGTTGCTGCAATGAGTGACATGCAGACCGTCCACTGCTTGCCTGATTATTAATAAAAAGTCAGCCAATGAAAGTCCTCTCAGACCACAGGCAAGCACAAAATAAACAGAAAACTGAGCCACAGCCTGAGGAGAATTAAATGCTGACTAACTGAGATATTGAAGTCGCAGATGAGTTTGAAATCCCAGCTGGACTTTTTTTCCCCCAAAAAGTGGCCATTTCGAGGGAAACAGCAACATCTGGTCATCCTAAGCCTCTGGTCCGCCAGATGTTCCGTAACTTTTTAGTTCTTGTTAACTGCAGTTCCGAGAACTAAAAGTGCTATAATTTCACGGGTATAATTGAAAAAAGTACATGGGGCATAATTAACAGGGTTCATAAAAAAACAAACCTAAAATACCAAACTTTTTTAACAAGGAAGTACATGACAAACATACTATAGTAAATCCTTTTAATTAGGTTAGGTTACTTTGTTAGTACTTGAAGGTAAACTTGTTTTGCTGCCAGCTAGATCAGGACATCCATTTAAACCGGACCATGTTTTCAAATGACTGTACGTCTTGAACTATAAAAAGTATTTTAGTGGTTGGAATCTGCACTTTTGCTTTATATACTAGTTACTATGGTAATCTAGTAGCTCAGACGAGGCACCAAGCAGTGTGGGTGGGAAGCCTTTCCATGGACTATTTCCAGACCGGCCAGCCTGCAATGCAGGTGTCAGGGACAGACACGGAAGGAGATTTTTACAACAAATTTCAACAAGAAAATCAGATTGTAGGTGTTTTTTTTTGTTATATTTCTCTTTGTTTGTTGCATTTTGCTTGATTGCAAAATATGTCGATCGGGAGGGGGTGTGACGTTCAGATGTTGTCAATATTCAGTGTTTTATTGCTCATAGTTAATATTTGAAAATCCACATTATTTTCATGTACATTCTGGGTGTCTCGTTCAGTAAAACAAATTAAAATTCCCTAACATTTTTAGCATTCTGTCATGTCTTTGTGATCATGTTTTGTTTAGTTGTGTTATGTTACTTCAAGACTCCATTAGTTCCTGTTTTTTCACTCCATTGTTTTGTTTCCATGACAACCCATTAGTTTTCACCTGTCCTCATGTCACACACCTGATTCACTTGGATTCATGCACCTGTCGTCAATCACCACGTAATTTTTTTAAGCCTGTAGTTGCCAGTCAGTCAGGTTGGCGACATCACCCTCTATCACCTCATACACACCCATGTTATCCATGCCGATGGTCCATGCTCTTTCTCGGTCCAAGTACATTTTCGTTATACATGTCATAGTTTGTAAGTTTTGTTTTATGTCCATAGTTTTGCCTCTGGATAGTTTTGTTTTCTTAGCCAAGTTTTTGAACCTCTGCTGAGAGCGCCTTTAATTTGTTTCTTTTTATCGAATTAATAATAATGCTTTGCACCACAGGAAAACAAACCACACCATAGTCCTAGTCATTTTCCTGAAAGAACCAATAAAGTACTATCTATCTATCTATGACACATTCAATCAGACATTATTGTGAGGTTTTGTATTATTGTTCCTAAAAATAGATATACCGGCTGTCAAACACCATTTTTTTTTCTAAGTTTGGACCCCTGAGGAACAATAATTTCCAAGGCCTGATTTAAACATACAGAGAAAGTAACCTCTTTGATATGCAATACAAAGACCTACCACATCACAAGCATCACAAACATTGCCAAGATCACAAAATAGTACATGTACTCAAAGTTCCCCATAAAAAGGATAACAAATATCAAATCCCAATCAGATAAAATTTGGGATAAACCAGAATAAAAAAACATATTAGAAGTGTAGATTGCAATATAGGCAATACATGCAAACATCATAGGTACGACAGCTTATTTAGTTCTGTGATGGCAGCTGGGACAAAACTAAATCTGTACCATTTAGTTTTGCCTCTTTGGACTAAAAAAAACTCCGTCCATACATTTTTTGTTAACATCGGCCCTACTTTGGCTGAACAAATACCAAAAGTTAAACTTGATACTATCATGTAAACAACAATAATAATATCTATAGTATTTTTCTTGATAGACAAGTTATATCCGAATAAGACCTCAAATGATTATTTAGACATGAACATGACATTTATAAAGAGCCTCATATATTCAATTACTGAACCATGAATGTAATAAGTAATTATGATATTTTAAGCAATAGTCAACATAGGTCCTGTCCCAATCGTTCAACTGCAATTCTTGGTAAGTATTTTGGTAGACCTTCAAAAGTGTTTTGATGGGCTTTGTCATGAAATACTATTGGTTAAATTGTATAAATATGGAATAAGATGTAGGTCATGACTGGGTCAAAAGTTACCTGAGGGACAGAAAACAGTTTGCGGAAGTTAACAATTGGAAGTCTGCCTTACATATCAACTGTGGAGTTCCACAAGGATCGGTCCTTGGACCTGTGTTGTTTCTCATGCATGTCAAGGATATCACGAAGGGTTTCTAAACTGTTAAAGTGTATTTAATTTGCAGATGACACAGCCTTATTTTATTCAGGACTAAATATAAATGAAGTAACCAAGGTGGTTAAAAACTAATTCATCAATATTAAACCATGGTTTAATGCAGTGGTTCTCAACCATTTTTCAGTGATGTACCCCCTGTGAACATTTTTTTAATTCAAGTACCTCCCTAATCAGAGCAAAGCATTTTTTGGTTGAAAAAAAGAGATAAAGAAGTAAAATACAGCACTATGTCATCAGTTTCTGATTTATTAATTATTTGTCTTCCATAATTAACCTTGTTGAAAAATAAACAAGTGATTCAATTATAAATAAAGATTTCTACACAGAAGTAATCATCAACTTAAAGTGCCCTCTTTGGGGATTGTAATAAAGTTCCATTTGGATTCATGAACTTAATTCCAAACATTTCTTCACAAAAAAAGAAATCTTTAACATCAATATTTATGGAACATGTCCACAAAAAAATCCAGCTGTCAACACTGAATATTGCATCGTTGCATTTCTTTTCACAGTTTATGAACTTACATTCATATTTTGTCGAAGTATTATTCAATAAATATATTTATAAAGGATTTTTGAATTGTTGCTACTTTTAGAATATTAAAAAAAAAATCTCACGTACCCCTTGGCATACCTTCAAGTACCCCCAGGGGTACGCGTACCTCCATTTGAGAACCACTGAAATAGAATATTGTAGAATAATGGTAAAACAAAATTTATGATTTTTTGCATAAGTAGGAAAAGTGTGGATACCTTTTTCTATATCGTAAGAGTTGAGCTTCAACTGGAAAATCCCTTATCTGCTTATAGTGTTACTAGTGTTTTAGTGAGATTATATAGTCATACCTGAAAGTCGGAGGGGTGTGGTGACCGCCAGTTTCTCTGAGAGAACCCATGGAGGAGCCAAGAAAGTCGCAGCTGCCTCTTTGACAGCTGCAGAAGGAACGACACAAGCTCCGCTCATGTTTACGCGAAGAGCCGACTTATTACCACAATTTTCTCACCGAAACCTGCCGGTCGACATGTGGTAGAGAACAGTGTTCGCTTGACCGCTCTGTTCCGTATTAAAGCTTCACAACAAACAAACACCGGCTGTGTTTGTGTTGCTACAGCCGGCTGCAATACACCGCTTTCCACCAACATCTTTCTTATTTGTAGTCTCCATTATTAATTGAACAAATTGCAAAAGATTCAGCAACACAGATGTCCAGAATACTGTGGAATTATGTGGTGAAAACAGACTCCTTTTAGCCGTGATCAGTGCTGGGAGAACATGTCCGCTACCACCGGTGACGTCACGCGCACGCATCATCATACGAGTCATCATTCCGCAACGTTTTCAACAGGATACCTCGCGGGAAATTTAAAATTGCAATTTAGTAAACTAAAAAGGCCGTATTGGCATGTGTTGCAATGTTAATATTTCATCATTGATATATAAACTATCAGACTGCGTGGTCGGTAGTAGTGGGTTTCAGTAGGCCTTTAAACATGCTTCACTGATTCGAGAATTTTGCGAACGCCGTTTTGTCTTACTAATTTTGGCCATCCTTGAACTCACCGTAGCTTGTTTACATGTATAACTTTCTCCGACTTTCTAAGACGTGTTTTGTGCCACTTCTTTTTATGTCTCATTTTGTCCACCAAACTTTTGACGTTGTGCATGAATACACACGGGTGAGTTTTGATGTTATTGACTTGTGTGGAGTGCTAATCAAACATTTTTGGTCAGTGCATTACTGCAAGCTAATCGATGCTAACATGCTATTGCATCATTATGCCTCATTTGTAACTATATTCGAGTTCATTTAGGTTCCTTTAAGTCCTCTTAATTCAATTTATATCTAATGACACATTATATGTATGTAAGATGGCTTATATTTTTTGCGGCTCTAGACGGATTTGTTTTTGTATGTTTTGTCTAATATGGCTCTTTCAACATTTTGGGTTGCCGACCCCTGCCCTAGGGGAAACTCAGTAACACATGGCACACTGACAAAGCTTAACCTATTGTTACCATAACAATCTACAAGGTTAATATAGTTAGCTTCTCTTTCTTCCCCTCCATTTATCTGCTTTATTTTGTATTTTAAGTTATCATTACATGTATGTATTGTTGCATTTGAAACAATAGCATTGTTGATAAGAGGTAAATTATTGTTATTTTTCATTATCAATAGTGCTATTTATATTGGTATTTGTATTGCTCCATTTGTAGTGAAATTTTGCTCATTGTCATTTCTGTGACGCTTAGCTGGCATAGTTGCATTCTCTCGTTGATGCAATGCGGAATGGAACACAACGTGAAAGTAAGAATGATGATTTATTAAACTACAAAACAGACTAGGAAAAGAAAACTTGCACAAAAGGTACTAGAGACAAAAAACAACAGAACTAGCATGTGAGCTGGACAGAACTAAAGACGCTAGCATGTGAGCTAGAGAAATAAATACAACGGAGTAATAGCGTGGAAGCTAACGAGTTCAAAAGGTACTTTACCACAAAGCGGTATAGCGACGTCAGTGGTTGCATGATACGCAAATTTACACTGAGAAGCCGAATGGCAAATAAAGGCAGGCTTAAATAGGAAGGTAATCAAAAAGCAGGTGCGCGTGAGAAACACAAGGCAGGTGACACAAATACGTAACCAGGCAACGGAACAAAACAGGAAGTGCCACCAGGAAATAAGGAAGTCAAATAACAAACAAGATGTGATATACAAAACAGAACAAAACCAGAATATGCCATGATCCGAGTAACGGATCGTGACAAGCAATGGATGTCGAGCGGATCTAACATGATATTGTGAAAGTCCAATCCATTGTGGATCTAATGTAACCGTGAGAATCAAGTCCAAAGGGAACAAGAAATGTATCCCACACTTCTCTTTTGTAAAGTAAATCTGTGCAGCCGATATGGGCATCTACATCAATATTTTTGATTTGCCTGAGTACCTGGACAGGACCAAAATAAAGTGTTTGTAGAGTAGCGTGCTCACATAAACTAAATTAAAGTTTCCTGGTTCCTGACTACTTAAAAAGTGGGGCATTTTGGGCCCTGAAAATTGACCAGAAACTTAATTTTTGCCCCCATTACCAGGGTTGATTCCTATAATCTGAAAGATTCCCCAGACACATCAACATCTTGTAACGTCTTCCCGGGATTCAGGTTTTACAGCACGTCTTAAGGTCAACATATGATTGAATAAATATTTAAATCTTTCCTAAACTTGAAAAACCGCAGCCAAAGCCCAGAAGGATATTTTACTTGCTCTAAGGACTTCTGACTGTGAGACAATTGAGCCAGACATTGAGTGTTGCTGCTCTCTAAGCTATTTAGCCCACTTGTCTAAATGAAATCAGCAATTAAATTTTCCAATTCGGCCCTTTCAATAACGCCTGTGCGTGGTCGGTAACCAACACAAGGATGAGATGTTTTCATAAGGTTATATTTGTAATTTGCACCCTGCTCGGGGAAAACGGAGTCAATGGTTTTGTTTGGAGTTAAAGCAAGAATCTGGTTGTCCCTACTGTATAGTCTCTAAAAATCTCGCTGTTACCCTTTGCCTGTCGCCGCTCAGCACGAGGGTTTTTGCAAGAACCAAAAATGGAGCTAATGGTCATGGCATGGCACAAATAATCCTCAAGCACGTAACGTACAAACCCCGTTTCCATATGAGTTGGGAAATTGTGTTAGATGTAAATATAAACGGAATACAATGATTTGCAAATAATTTTCAACCCATATTCAGTTGAATATGCTACAAAGTCAACATATTTGATGTTCAAACTGATAAACTTTTTTTTTTTGCAAATGCCAGCAACACGTGACGAAGAAGGTTGGGAAAAGTGGAAATAAATACTGATAAAGTTGAGGAATGCTCATCAAACACTTATTTGGAACATCCCGCAGGTGTGCAGGCTAATTGGGAACAGGTGGGTGCCATGAGTGTGTATAAAAACAGCTTCCCAAAAAATGCTCAGTCTTTCACAAGAAAGGATGGGGTGAGGTACACCCCTTTGTCCACAACTGCGTGAGCAAATAGTCAAACAGTTCAAGAACAACGTTTCTCAAAGTGCAATTGCAAGAAATTTAGGGATTTCAACATCTACGGTCCATAATATCATCAAAAGGTTCAGAGAATCTGGAGAAATCACTCCACGTAAGCAGCATGGCCAAAAATCAACATTGAATGACCGTGACGGTCAATCCCACTGTATCAAAAACCGACATCAATCTCTATGGAATATCACTACATGGGCTCAGGAACACGTCAGAAAACCACTGTCACTAAATACAGTTTGTCGCTACATTTGTAAGTGCAAGTTAAAGCTTGACTTTGCAAAGCAAAAGCCATTTATCAACAACATCCAGAAACGACACCGGCTTCTCTGGGCCCGAGATCATCTAAGATGGACTGATGCAAAGTGGAAAAGTGTTCTGTAGTCTGACGGGTGCACATTTCAAATTGTTTTTGGAAATATTCGACATAGTGTCATCCGGACCAAAGGGGAAGCGAACCATCCAGACTGTTATCGACGCAAAGTTAAAAAAGCCAGCATCTGCGATGGTATGGGGGTGCCCAAGGCATGGGTACCTTACACATCTGTGAAGGCACCATTAATGCTGAAAGCCACATACAGGTTTTGGAACAACATATGCTGCCATCCAAGCGCCATCTTTTTCATGGACGCCCCTGCTTATTTCAGCAAGACAATGCCCAACCACATTTTGCACGTGTTACAACAGTGTGGCTTCGTAACAAAAGAGTGCGGGTACTTTCCTGGCCCACCTGGAGTCCAGACCTGTCTCCCTTTGAAAATGTGTGGCGCATTATGAAGCGTAAAATACGACAGCAGAGACCCCGGACTGTTGAACGACTGAAGCTCTACATAAAACAAGAATGGGAAAGAATTCTACTTTCAAAGCTTCAATTAGTTTCCTCAGTTCCCAAACGTTTATTGAGTGTTGTTAAAAGAAAAGGTGATGGAACACAGTGGTGAACATGCCCTTTCCCAACTACTTTGGCACGTGTTGCAGCCAAGAAATTCTAAGTTAATAATTATTTGCAAAAAAAAAAAAAAAAAAAAAAATAATGAGTTCGAACATCAAATATCTTGTCTTTGTGGTGCATTCAAATGAATATGGGTTGAAAAGGATTCGCAAATCATTGTATTCTGTTTATATTTACTTTAAACACAATTTCCCAACTCATATGGAAACGGGGTTTGTAGTATAATAACGTGGTTGCCGAGAGACCAGAAGTTTACATGGATGCAACGTGGTCCCAGAGTGCACTCTGGAAACATCAGAGGGAACCATTTGACATAAATACACTTATTACCAGTTAGATGGGGAGATGATCTAATATGTTACGCACGTGTGATGACGGCGCTTCCTCTATGATGGTATTCTGCGGGATTTCATTACACGCTTTGCATCTTTTCTACACCGAAACAATACAATAAGAATAATGACAGGAAATTAAACAAGGTTTCAAGCCATGCACCGGTTATTTACCTCACTGCGGTCCTGACAACATGAGGGTATTTTGACATGTTTGTAATCAGGCGGGTGGACAACAGCTGTGACCAAGACGTTGCCGTGGCTGCTCTACCGTTGGAGTCACGCCGCCCAATTCTAAGTCACCTCATTCCTTTTTCTCCCCTTCCTCCATCTGCAAGTACAAAACTATTCAATTAGACAGAAAGTCTACAGACATTAGTGGTGTCCCGATCAGGGTTTGTACGGAAACTGATGTTGAGATGTTATAGCCCAGGGGTCGGCAACCCAAAACGTTGACATAGCCATATTTTCAGGCTTGCCACTGACAGTTTGTTTGTGTTTTAGTTTTTCCTCTGCGTGTGTTTAGTATTTCCTGTTTTTAGTTCCTGTCAGCCCTCTTATTTTGTTTGTTTCCAGTTTTTTTTCCCCCTGTGTGCTGTTTCTCCTCAGCTGCGGCTGATTGGCACGTGGCCACACCTGGTGTCAATCAGCCCGCTCCTATTTGTACCTGCTTTTGTCCTCCAGTCAGGGCTGGATTATTCTGTCAGAGTTAGTCGGTGACGAACCCCAAGATGCAGAGAAGGAGGTTGGCATTTTGCAGGAAAACATGATTTAATTTAAAACACTAAGACAAAAACAAACAAAAAGGTACAACAAAAAGCGCGCACGAGGCGCATAACAAACAAAAAGGCCTAGCGTGGAAGCTAGCAGGTATCAAGCAAGAAACAGAAGTCGTACTTATAATATGAAAACAAACTTGGAAGCAGGGAACAAAAGACAATAAGCTACAAACCACTATCAAATATAGCTCACCGCAACGCTGCATTGACACGATATGATACGACAAGTAGCAACGACAAGAGCAACAATAATCCAGCACTGACTGGAGGACAAAAGCAGGTGCAAATAGGAGCGGGCTGATTGACAACAAGTGCAAGTTAAAGCTTGACTATGCAAAGCAAAAGCCATTTATCAACAACATCCAGAAACACCTCCTGCGTATCTGGGCCTAAGATCATCTAGGATGGACTGATGTGAAGTGGAAAAGTGTTCCGTGGTCTGACGAGTCCACATTTCAAATTGATTGTGGAAATATTCGACATCGTGTCATCCGGACCAAAGGGGAAGCGAACCATCCAAACTGTTATCGACGCAAAGTTCAAAAAGCCAGCATCTGTGATGGTATGGGGGTGCATTAGTGCCCAAGGCATGGGTAACTAACTTACACATCTGTGAAGGCACCATTAATGCTGAAAGGAACAACATAAGCTGCCATCTAAGCGCAGTCTTTTTCATGGACGCCCCTGCTTATTTCAGCAAGACAATGCCAAGCCACATTCAGCACGTGTTACAACAGCGTGGACTTCGTAAAAAAAGAGTGCATACCTGTCTCTCATTGAAAATGTGTGGCGCATTATGAAGCTTAAAATAAGACATCGGAGACCCCGGACTGTTAAACGACTGAAGCTCTACATAAAACAAGAATGGGAACTAATTCCACTTTCAAAGCTTCAACAATTAGTTTCCTCAGTTCCCAAACTTTTGAGTGTTGTTAAAAGAAAAGGTGATGTAACACAGTGGTGAACATGCCCTTTCCCAACTACTTTGGCATGTGTTGCAGCCATGAAATTCTAAGTTAATTATTATTTGCAAAAAAATTAAGTTTATGAGTTTGAACATCAACTATGTTGTCTTTGTAGCATATTCAACTGAATATGGGTTGAAAAGGATTTGTAAATCATTGTATTCCGTTTATATTTACATCTAACACAATTTCCCAACTCATATGGAAACGGGGTTTGTACTACAAAGACATTTTCTGTATGTGGACCTATTTGAAATGTAAATAAACCAGACCGTGTTGGATTTAAGCAGTGGTAAGAACTTTCCTACCAAAAATGGAACAGGAAAATCGTGTTGGTCTTTTTCTGTGGTATACAAGTAGGATTGTTCAAACCCAAACCCCAGCAGGTTGTATGCTTTCTTGTCAGCACCAGCATGGCGAGCCACAATCAAAATCCAACAAAATAGAACATGCCTCCACTGGGATGCCCAAAGTTAGTCACCCCTACATGTAGCATGAAGAGGTTGTTGACACCGTGGCGCTCCAATGATCCGACACGGGTCAGCCCACGCTCAAGGTACTGTAGGTCTTAGTGTGTCTGTGGGGATTGAGTGGGAAAAGAGGGGTTATGGGTTCAACGTAAGCCGCAGGAGTTTCATTGTTGACCTCGACCCGCGCCTAGAGACGGTGTAAAAACACGGAGCTAAAGAGATTGGCTGGCGGGAGAAAAGTACCACTTCGGGTGCTTGTGATAGCAAACTCTATTACGGCGAGTTCAGATTGAAATGGGGTCGCGGGAACGAGGTGGCGGGTTTGAATGGCTTGACATGATGGTGGCCATTATGAGCAAGATATGGAGTAGCTGCGGGTGCACAGTCACAGTCTTTGTCAATAGCATGTTCAAACGTATGCACACAACAACCCTCACACTATGACCTTCTCAGAACACCTAAATCAGGCTGCTATCTGTTTGAGCCTCGCTTTTCCAATGTCAGCTTCTAATCCACTTTATTCCTTCTCCTCCACTTTTGCTGTCAGCATGTACAATCATTAAAAATACACTACGGGGAAAACACAATCTTCTTCAATTAAACTGCAGTCATACACGAGTCTAGACCAGGCCTGGGCAATTATTTAGAGAAAAAAAATGTGTCTATTTTCAGGAACACTAATGCAAAACCTCACAATAATGACTGATTGAATGCTAAAAACGTTACGACAGACCGACTTAAAAAAAACGTAATGGAATTTTTCATTTTTCTATCAACGATAAAACACTGAATATTAACAATATATGATCGTCACACCCCCTTTCAATCAACATATTTTACAATCAAGTGAAACGCAACAAAAATGTTAAACAGTGAAATATGAACGTAAAGGGTACAAAATAAACTCACCTAAAATATATCAGATATTTGCTGAATTTCCCCCAGGGATCAATAAAGTACTTTCTATTCTATTCTATTCTATTCTCCATATCAGTGGTTCTCAACCTTTTTTTCAGTGAACATTTTTTAAATTCAAGTGCTCACTAATCAAAACAAAGAATATTTGGTTGAAAAAAAAGAGATAAAGAAGTATAATACAGCACTATGTCATCAGTTTCTGATTTATTAAATCGCATGTGCAAAATATTGCTCATTTCTTGAACTATTAGGAAAAAAAGATACAAAAATAACCCAAAACTTCCATCCATCCATCCATTTTTCTACCGCTTATTCCCTTTTGGGGTCGCGGGGGGCGCTGGCGCCTATCTCAGCTACAATAGGGCGGAAGGCGGGGTACACCCTGGACAAGTCGCCACCTCAACGCAAGGCCAACACAGATAGACAGACAACATTCACACTCACATTCACACACTAGGGCCAACTTAGTGTTGCCAATCAACCTATCCCCAGGTGCATGTCTTTGGAAGTGGGAGGAAGCCGGAGTACCCGGAGGGAACCCACGCATTCACGGGGAGAACATGCAAACTCCACACAGAAAGATCCCGAGCCTGGATTTGAACCCAGGACTGCAGGACCTTCGTATTGTGAGGCAGACGCACTAACCCCTCTACCACCGTGAAGCCCCAACCAAAAACTTGTTGAAAAATAAACAAGTGATTCAATTATAAATAGATTTCTACACATAAAAGTAATCATCATCTTAAAAAGCCCTCTTTGGGGATTGTAATAGAGATCCATCTGGATTCATGAACTTCATTTTAAACACTTCTTCACAAAAAAAGGAATCTTTAATATCAATATTTATGGGACATGTGTTGTGGCATTTGCGCAGTCTGCGTCTCCCCCCGCTGTGGGACCACCCAGAGGACCCGGTCACAGCGCACCAGGACACGCCCCCGCTCACGCTGATTGCAGCACGCCCACGCAACTTCAAGCCTGCAGACGATCAGTCGACCTGCACACCTGTGACTGATGACGATAAGCTGTATAAAAGGGACCAGTGGACCCAAGCATCGGCGCGGGAACTTAGTTCTCAAATGGTGTACCATAAGCCTGATGTTCGCTGACCGTTGTTGTGTTTCCCTCCGTGATTCTGACGTCCGTGTTGCTTTACCGCAGAGTCTTCCCTATTCGAGATTGTCTGTTGTTTCCCCGTGTTTTTGGACTGCCTTCCCCGATTCCCGGCCTTCGCCTGAACACGGATCTTGCCTTTTCTCTCCTGCCCTGAATGATCACCTGCCTGCCTCTCGGACTGTCTTGTTCCTTCGCTCTATACAACACTTGGTAACACACACTTCAGTTAATTTACACACTTAGTCTTACACCATACACTCTTGAGTTTTTGTCACACTTCATTTCCTTGGTTTTAGTCGTTAGTATTGTTCAGTATTCTTATTATATATATTTACTAGGGGTGTAACGGTACGTGTATTTGTATCGAACCGTTTTGATACGAGGGTTTCACTTCGGCACGCGGGCGTACCGAATAAGTTCGGAAGCAGAAGTCTTTCACAAGCTGCTCTGCTTTCTGCCTCTGTCTCTGCCTAATTGTCCCGCCCACACAACCATCTGATTGGTTACATACAAAGCCAATCAGCAGAGCGTATTCAGAGCGATGTAACAGCCAATCAGCAGTGTGTATTCAGACTTCAGAACGATGTAGTCAATGCTTTAGCGTCGAGCAGAGATATTCGTCCAGCAGGAGAGGAGCGTACTCTACCCAAATTATACTAAACACTTCCCAATCACAACTATTACAAACATCACTATGAGCCCGTTGACCTTCTTGAAACTTAAACTGCAGCTCAGCTCGCTCACAGTATAGGCTTGAGATAAAGGCTAATTAGCTTTTAGCGTAACGTTAGCTCATTTTTCTGTGTGTGTGTGTGTGTGTGTGTGTGTGTGTGTGTGTGTGTGTGTGTTTCAGGGGCAGCAAAGCCCTGTCCGTCTGTTATTTCATTGAAATCCATTGTGTTTAGGGATGAATAGTCTCTCCTATTGCAATTGTACTATTTTTCAGCTATAGTTACATGAATCATTAGTAATGTAGCAGCCTAGTTTTGAATAGCAGGGTCCCTGCTATCACATGTTAATAAAAATACAACATTTACATAATAAAAGTCAACTACAGGCTTCCCAAATGCTGAAATAAACTAAGCATGATGAGTTGACAAACAGTTTCAATGGAAACTGGTTAATGTTAAACTTTTTATAAGTAGAAGAAAGGTTTTTTCATTTTATTTAATCAAAGCAACAACTTGAGGCAGTTTAATGTGGATTAACGTGGGCAGAATCATTATAGTGTTCCCAATGTTAAAAGGATAAAGCCATTGTTTACAAATTTGGTAAATAAATAACCCAAAAAATTTATATTTTGTTGATTTCTTACTGTACCGAAAATGAACCGAACCGTGACCTCTAAACTGAGGTACGTACCGAACCGAATTTTTTGTGTACCGTTACACCCCTAATATTTACCATATATATATATATATATATATATATATATACATATATATATATAATAAATTATTGAACATTACTGCCTTCTGGTGTCCGTTTTCCGTCACTCCTTTTAGTAAACCATGACATGTCCACAAAAAATCTAGCTGTCAACACTGAATATCGCATTGTTGCATTTCTTTTCAGTTTATGAACTTACATTCATATTTTGTTGAAGTATTATTCAATAAATATATGTATAAATAATTTTTTAATTGTTATTTTTAGAATATTTTCAAAAAATCTCACGTACCCCTTGGCGTACCTTCAAGTACCCCCAGCGGTACGCGTACCCCCATTTGAGAACCACTGACGTAGATTACCATAGTAACTAATTAGATGACCATAGCAACTAATTAGATTAGTAACTAGTATATCATTCCAAGCATTGAAGTACTTTGTATAGTTGAAGACTTACGGCCATTAGAAATTATCACTGCACATCATAATGGAAACTACACTTTCCATCTTAAAGATCTAAAAAAACTATTTGGGAATGTCCGGCGGGCCAGATTGAAAAGCTCAACGGGCCGCATGTGGTCCCCAGGCCTTAATTTGCCCAGGTCTGGTCTAGACTGCAGAGAGGCCTATTTAGGGCACACCAGTGTAAAGGGGCGAACCACTTCTTATTTTCTTCCACTTTCACCAGTGGGTATAATGAACACGTGTATATAAGGCTTTGTCCAAGAAGTGGACCGGTCTAATTAGCGCCATATTTGCGGAAGACGTGGAGAAGTGCGGACAAGGCAGGTCCTTCCAATGCAGACATCTCCAATCAAACATAGGATTGACCTCATTCTTCTTATAATTATTCCACTTTGAAGTCCTCTTCATCTAAATGCGCTGGGAGTTAATGCAATTGTTGAATGTATAACGCATGGTGGGCGCTGACAGATGTGAGATGTAATTACTGGATGTTCCAAGGCTTTGGGGAAGAAGCAAAAAAAAAAAAACCTTGTCATAAAAGAGAGCTCATGAAACAGAGACAGCCACATTTGTCTTGCGAGACAGGAGAAATTAAATCACAGGATTTTTACATAAATTGTTTTCTTGTGAGATCGTCTTTCAGCCATACTCTTTTTCACAGACTTATGTTTAGGCGATTTGAAAGAGGCTTCATGAGGTATTATTGGTACAAAAGTCCCAACATTATTCAGGCTTTTGTCGGATAGCCATAAAGGGTGTCCTTCAGATACCAAAACTGGAGCCCTGAGCATTGGCTGATACTGATATTGAACTGACATAATGCCGGCACAAAGCATACTATTATTTCGCAGTGTGGAGTCTTAGAAATGGCTTGATTAAGTGAAATTACTCAAACAGAACAATGGCTAGTATGAAAAACACTAACCTAATTATTAGTAACCCTTAAAGGGGAACATTATCACCAGACCTATGTAAGCGTCAATATATACCTTGATGGTGCAGAAAAAAGACCATATATTTTTTTAACCGATTTCCGAACTCTAAATGAGTGAATTTTGGCGAATTAAACGCCTTTCTGCTTATCGCTCATGTGGTAATGACGTCAGAACGTGACATCTCTGAGGTAATACAGCCGCCATTTTCATTTTCAACACATTACAAACACCGGGTCTCAGTTCTGTTATTTTCCGTTTTTTTGACAATTTTTTGGAACCTTGGAGACATCGTCGGTGTGTTGTCGGAGGGTGTAACAACACTAACAGGGAGGGATTCAAGTTGCACCACTGGCCCGAAGATGAAGTGAAGTGAAAAATATTTATATAGCGCTTTTCTCGAGTGACTCAAAGCGCGTTACATAGTGAAACCCAATATCTAAGTTACATTTAAACCAGTGTGGGTGGCACTGGGAGCAGGTGGGTAAAGTGTCTTGCCCAAGGACACAACGGCAGTGACTAGGATGGCGGAAGCGGGAATCGAACCTGCAACCCTCAAGTTGCTGGCACGGCCACTCTACCAACCGAGCTATGCCGAAAGATGGGAAAGTGTCTGCCGCCAGACCCCATCGAATGTACCAAAGTGTCTCCACATTTTACCGGCGATGACAGACATGGCACAGAGATGTATGGATAACCTGCAGATGATTTGCAACGATAAAGTCAACGAAATCACAAAGGTGAGTTTTGTTGATGTTGACTGCAAGCTAATCAATGCCAACATGCTATTTACCGGCGGTGCTAAAGCAGACATGGCACAGAGATGTATGGATAACCTGCAGATGCATTTGCAACTATATTACGTTTCCTTCCACCCACATTTAATGCGAAAAAAACACTTACCAATCGACGGATTTAAGTTGCTCCAGTGTCACGAGATGCGAAAGTCCTGATCGTTTGGTCCGCACATTTTACCGGCGATGCTAACGCAGCTATTCAACCATGCTATGGCTATGAATAGCGTCAATAGCTATTCGCTCAATAGCTCTAGTTTCTTCTTCAATACTTTCATACCCCAACCATCCGTTTCAATACATGCGTAATCTGTTGAATCGCTTAAGCCGCTGAAATCAGAGTCTGAATCCGAGCTTATGTTGCTATATCTTGCTGTGGTATCTGCCATTGTTTGTTTACATTGGCAGCACTGTATGACGTCACAGGGAAATGGATAGTCGCATCGCAAATAGCGAAAATCAAGCACTTTAAAGCTTTTTTTTAGGGATATTCTGGGACCGGTAAAATTTTGAAAAAAAATTCAAAAAATACAACAAGCCACTGGGAACTGATTTTTATTGTTTTTAAACCCTTTTGAAATTGTGATAATGTTCCCCTTTAAGAAAGACAAGAACACATATGCCTTATTTTAGTGCGCTTTCATCCACCCATCCATCCATTTCCTACCGCTTATTCCCTTTGAGATTGCGGGGGGCTCTGGTGCTTATCTTAGCTACAATCGGGCGGAAGGCGGGGTACACCCTAGACAAGTCGCTACCTCATCGCGGGGCGACTTGTGGGGCTGTATAGCTTGGTTGGTAGAGCGGCCGTGCCACCAACTTGAGGGTCGCAGGTGCAATCCCCGCTTCCGCCATCCTAGTCACTGCCTGTCAGGCCTGTAAATCAGTTTATGTTTGATTATGTTTATGTTTTGTTTTTGGACTCTTGTTTCCCGTTTTGCACTTCCTGATTTTGTTTGTCTCAATAGTTTCCACCTGGTCTCCAAGTTACACCCCTGCCCTCAGTCCCGCACCTGTTTTTCATCATCATAGTCACTATTTAAATCATTTGTTTTCTGTTCATCAGCCTGGGAACTTTGCTACTGCTTGCTTATGCAGACTACTTGCTACATGCTTGCCTAACTATGCTAAACATCCTTCATGCCCCCGACCACCAGCCACGCACCTTGCTGTTCATAACCCTTGTTTTTGATACAGTAAGTTTTTTGTTTTAGTTTTTCATAACCATGTCATCATGCTGTTTTTGTTTATAGATCATTATTATTCATGCCATCGAGCAAATGTTTTTGTTTCATGTTTGTATTTTGTAGCCTAGTATTCGTACCTCCTTGTGAGCGCCCTTTGTTTGCTTTTTTTTAAATTATAGTATGTAAATAAATTAATCATGTACTCACGTTCACGCCTGGCTCGTCCCAAATATTCTCTGCATCGAAGAAGCAAAATAAATCCAAGTTATAGTCCTGACACTGCTGTAGTGTCCTTGGGCAAGACACTTTACCCACCTCCTCCCAGTGCCACCCACACTGCTTTAAATGTAAAAATTAGATATTGGGTTTCCCTATATAAAGCGCTTTGAGTCACTAGAGAAAAAGCGCTATGTAAATATAATTCACTTCACTTCAACTTTCAAATTATCGCAAATACCGTATTTTTCGGACTATATACTCCGCGACATATACTCCGGAACGACTTATGTGTGGTAAACTACCTATGAGGATGGGGGTGTGGATGGGGGCGTGGTTAAGAGGCGAGGAGTATATTTACAGCTAGAGTTCACCAAGTCAAGTATTTCATATTTTATATATATATATATATATATATATATATATATATATATATATATATATATATATATATATATATATATATATATATACACACACACACACATACACTAGGGGTGTGGGAAAAAATTGATTCGAATACTAATACTAATCGCGATTACTACTCTGCTAGCATGTCAGCAGACTGGGGTAGATCCTGCTGAAATCCTATATATTAAATAAATACAGAATCTTTTTGTATTGGAAAAATAT
>NC_084637.1:15056555-15066555 GCF_033978795.1 Nerophis ophidion | reverse complement strand
CCAAAAAAAGAGCATTTCCTCTCTAAATAAAGGCTGAAAGTCTACACTTTAATCACAAGCTGATTGATTGTTTAATCAAACAACTAATCATTGTGACAGTGTGCATAAACTGCCAAATATTTCGGAATTTTACCGCACTTAGGTTGTTACTTAATGGCAAGCTTGGGGAGTGTTTATCTACTCAGGCCTGCAAATAAAGCTTAAATATGTTAATGAAATACAAAACGCTTTGACCCTCAGGTGGAGGATTGATGGTTTTAAATATTATCGCTGGTAAATAGCAGCAGAGCAGTTAACTGGAGGCTTTTGACATGGTTAGCATCTCATCTGCATGAACGCCAAAACCACGCAACCTCTCCCTGACCTCAACACTTTTCCTGTTAAATCACAAAGGGAGATGGATCCAAAACAATAGAATCTAACGGCTGATTTGACGCTTGTGCGCGGTGAACCTGCTCCCGATTGATCCATGTTTGAGTGTATGTTTTCATGCAGTAAAGAGAAATCAATGAGCCTCTTCTCATGCAGATGGCTTATTGGCCGACGGGAGTAATGGAGCGTGGGCAAGCTGCACACCATTGGCTGCTGCCTGGGACGCCTGCTAAGGCAGATGGGGGATGAAATCACCGACTGAATTCAACCTCTATCAGTCAGAGCTGGGATACTTTGCCAGGGCATCATGAAAAACGAAGCCGTGCCACCCGAGCAGCTCTGAAGGCATGCCGCAGTAACACGGCTGTACAACCAAAGCCAAGAGGCAGTGAAACCTGAAACGGGAAACATCCCAGCTCACTGAGGTGTGGATTCTTATCTTGTAACCGCCCCAGATGATCTTATGGCCAGTTAATGGGTGCCAAGATGAAATAGCTATTTCTAACTCTTTTGGATCAGGTCATTAACAGAACTGAATTAACATGAAGTTGGTGCAGACAAAGACAAACAAAGTATATCTCTGCCAGGATGAGCAACAGTGTTTGTGTGTCTGCATGTTTTTTTTTTTTTTTTACTAGCAAACAAGTGCAGAGGGATGGGAGACTGTTGGCATAGAAACCGCCACTGTCGAGACTTCTTTTGAAGACAGCAAGCCTGTGAAGGCAGCTGACCATAAGTACAGGGAAAACAGAATCACAAGATCACAATAGGTCCTTGGTCACTTAAAGTTCCTGGCACCGCAATTCACAGTTCAGGGTCGTTTATATAAATCATAGGGGTGTAACGGTACGTGTATTTGTATTGAACCGTTTCGGTACGAGGATTTTAGTTCGGTACGGGGGTGTACCGAACAAGTTTCTAAACTAAAGTCTTAACAAGCTGCTTTGCTTCCTCTGCCTCTGTCTCAGCACCCAGCCTTGTCCCACCCACACAACCATCTGATTGGTTACATATATAGCGGTGACAGCCAATCAACAGTGCGTATTCAGAGCGCATGTAGTAAATGCTTCAGCGTCGAGCAGATAGGCGTTTAGCAGGTGAGCATAAGGCAGCGTACTCTCCCGAAATGATAATAAACACCTCCCAGTCAACTACTACTAACAGCACTATCAGCCCGTTGACGTTCGAGAAACTTAAACTGCAGCTCAGCTCGCTCGCAGTTCTGGCTTGAGGTGAAGGTTAATTAGCTTTTAGCGTAATGTTAGCTCATTTTGCAATGTGTGTGTGTGTTTTATGGACAGAAAAGCTTTGAATGGCAGGGTCCCTGCTATCACATGTTGATAAAAATATAACATTTACATAATAAAAATCAACTACAGGCTTCCCAAATGCTGTGATGAATTAAGCATGATGAGTTGACTTGAAACTGTTTCTAATGTTGCATTTTTTATATGTAGAAGAAAAGTTTTGTCATTTTATTTAATCTGAGCAACAAGTTGAGGGAGTTTAATGTTGATTAACGTGGGCAGAATTATTGTAGTGTTCCCATTGTTAAAAGGATAAAGCCTATGTTTACAAATTTGGTAAATAAATAACCCAAAAATGTATATTTTGTTGTTTTCTAACTGTACCGAAAATGAACCGAACTGTGACCTCTAAACCGAGGTACGTAACGAAATGAAATTTTTGTGTACCGTTACACCCCTAATAAATCAGGATGATTGATGACAGAATAGTACACTATTACACTTAATTTGCATTGATGCCATGTAACCTACGTATATATACAGCAAACCAGGATTTAAGCCACACCCACCAAACTTTTGGAGGAAATAAATACTTTTTTACCTATGAAGGTTCACATTCACCCAGGTTGTTGTCTTCTCACGGCGTTCAATCATTCGAACTGGATTCCTTGGACCCCAGGGAAAACAGTACTCCTTTGAGAGCAAAAATGTACAGATTCTGAACAGGGAGGATGGATGGTATGAAAGAGGATTGAGAGAAGCCATCTATGTCAAGGTTGGAAAACCATCCCTGAATAGAGGTGGTAGTGTATGACACCAAATGTGTCCCACATACAACACTGTCCTTTCAACCATTCCTCAAATACTCTGCAATAGAACCTCCAACAAATAACAGGAGTAACAAACATTCTGGTCAGAGAAGATGAACAAAAAATGCCCTTTGTGCCATTTGTTTACAACTAAATGGAATGCTTACGCGGGCGATTCCGACTATTTTGAACTGGTAGTAGTGGATCCACAGCGATCGTTCTGCAACACAATACCGCAACGCTAATGATGGGAATTTTCCCTTCAACGACTGCCGTTGGCTTTGACAGTTAGGATTGCAAATTTGCATTAAAATAGTTGTTTTTCTTACCACGATACGGCGAAACCATCCTTGCCCAGGCACACCCTCCTGGTTTTTGGAGTGTAATTAGTTTTTGTTTTTTTTGGCAAATCATTTTCAACCCATATTCAGTTGAATATGCTACAAAGACAACATATTTGATGTTCAAACTGAAAAACTTTTTTTTTTGTGTGCAAATAATCATTTACTTTGGAATTTGTGGCCAGCAACACGTGACAAAGAAGTTGGGAAGGTGGCAATAAATACTGATAAAGTTGAGGAATGCTCATTAAACACTTATTTGGAACATCCCACAGGTGTGCAGGCTAATTGGGAACAGGTGGGTGCCATGAGTGTGTATAAAAACAGCTTCCCAAAAAATGCTCAGTCTTTCACAAGAAAGGATGGGGTGAGGTACACCCCTTTGTCCACAACTGCGTGAGCAAATAGTCAAACAGTTTAAGAACAACGTTTCTCAAAGTGCAATTGCAAGACATTTAGGGATTTCAACATCTACGGTCCATAATATCATCAAAAACTTCAGAGAATCTGAAGAAATCAGTCCGAGTAAGCGGCATGGCCGGAAACCAACATTGAATGACCGTGACCTTCCATCCCTCAGACGGCACTGTATCAAAAGCCGACATCAATCCCTAAAGGATATCACCACATGGGCTCAGGAACACTTCAGAAAACTACTGTCACTAAATACAGTGCGTCGCTACATCTGTAAGTGCGAGTTAAAGCTCTACTATGCAAAGCAAAAGCCATTTATCAACAACATCCAGAAACGCCACCGGCTCCTCTGGGCCTGAGATCATCTAAGATGGACTGATGCAAAGTGGAAAAGTGTTCCGTGGTCTGACGAGTCCACATTTCAAATTGTATTTGGAAATATTCGACATCTTGTCATCCGGAACAAAGGGGAAGCGAACCATCCAGACTGTTATTGACACAAAGTTCAAAAGCCAGCATCTGTGATGGTATGGGGGTGCATTAGTGCCCAAGGCATGGGTAACTTACACATCTGTGAAGGCACCATTAATGCTGAAAGGTACATACATGTTTTGGAACAACATATGCTGCCATCTAAGCGGCGTCTTTTTCATGGACGCCCCTGCCTATTTCAGCAAGACAATGCTAAGCCACATTCAGCACGTGTTACAACAGCGTGGCTTCGTTAAAAAAAAAAAAAAAAAAAAGAGTGCGGGTACTTTCCTGGCCCCCCTGCAGTCCAGACATGTCTCCCATTGAAAATGTGTGGCGCATTATGAACCGTAAAATATGACAGCGGAGACTGCTGAACGACTGAAGCTCTACATAAAACAATAATGGGAAAGAATTCCACTTTCCAAGCTTCAACAAATAGTTTCCTCAGTTTCCAAACATTTATTGAGTGTTGTTAAAAGAAAAGGTGATGTAACACAGTGGTGAACATGCCCTTTCCCAACTACTTTGGCACGTGTTGCAGCCATGAAATTCTACGTAAATTATTATTTGCAAAAAAAAAAAAAAAAAGTTTAGGAATAAGCGGTAGAAAAATGGATGGATGGATGGAGTTTGAGCATCAAATATCTTGTCTTTGTAGTGCACTCAAATATGGGTTGAAAAGGATTTGCAAATGATTGTATTCCGTTCATATTTACATCTAACACAATTTCTCAACTCATATGGAAACGGGGTTTGTATACGAAACATTTTAGTAAATGTTAATTTACATACCTCACTTGTTTTCAAAAGGTGCCTGTCAGATGGCAGTAAAACGGCTGATCAAACAAAATAGAGGTCATCTTAATGAACCCACTAGCTAGGGAAGCTAGCTCTCCCATTACCTAAACAGACTCAATAACTCCATGACGATGTTTTGATGAATTTAGGCTAAACAGATTTTTGACGGTGTTATCCCCAACTACCTCACGGTGTAGCGCCATCTGTGACCACAGACCTTTATTATTTAAGTGGGTGATAAATCCATCCATCATCTTCCTTGCATCCGGACTTGGATCGCGGGGGCAACAGCCCAAGCAGAGAAGCTCAAACTTTCAGCTACTTCGTTTAACACCTCAAGGCCTTCTTGGACCTTCCAGCTCAGGTACCTCCTCACCACCATGACGGTGCTGTTTTTATTGACATGTTTTTGTCAGAGTTTGTTGGTGACGAACCCCAAGATTCAGAGAACGAGGCAGGCATTGCGTAAGAAAACATGATTTAATTAAACACTAAAACAAGAACAAACCAAAAGGGTAGCAGCAAAAGGCGCGCACGAGGCGGATAACAAACTTGGCTAAGAACAAAAACACTTACTGTGACGCGAAGGAACTATGGCATGAGCAGAGTGAACAGAAGTAGACAAAGCTACAAGCGACAATACAGGTAGTAGTGACATCGACACAACAATAATCCAGCACTGACTGGAGGACAAAGCAGGTAAAAATAGGAACGGGCTGATTTACACCAGGTGTGGCCAGGTGCCAATCAGCCGCAGCTGAAGGGAAACAGCGCCCAGGGAGAAAACAGGAAACAGACAAAATAAGAGCGCTGACAGGAAATAAAGACAGGAAACAAAGACAAATGCAGAGGAAAAACTAAGACATAGACCAAACTGTCAGAGACAAGCCTGACAGTTTTGAATTTTTTTAAGCATTTTGTCATTTTCTTTAACTGAAGTTAACAAAACAATATGATTTAAAAAGTCAGGCTTTTGTTCAGTGTCCAACAGTTAAAAAGTCGATGATCAGGATCAGGTGAGTCCTAATGCATACTTGCCAACCCTCCCGATTTTCCCGGGAGACTCCGAAATTTCAGTGCCCCTCCCGAAAACCTCCCGGGCAATCATTGTCCCGATTTCCGCCCTGACAACAATATTGGGGGCGTGCTTTAAAATCACTGCCTTTAACGTCCTCTACAACCTGTCGTCAAGTCCGTTTCCCTCCTTACAAACAGCGTGCCAGCCTAATTACACAATATATACATCTTTTACACACACACACACACACACACACACACACACAGGTCACACTGAGGGTGGCCGAATAAACAAATGTAATACTGTTACAAATATGAGCCACACTAAGAACCCACAGCAAACAAGAATGACAAACACATTTCGGGAGAACATCCGCACCGTAACACAACATAAACACAACATAATAAATACCCAGAAGCCCTTGCAGCACTAACTATTCCGGGACGCTACAATATCAACTCCCCCTTCAATCTCCCGAATTCGGAGGTCTCAATGTTGGCAAGTACGTCATAATAGTCCATTCCATCTGTAAATAACAACCCATAAATGGCTACAGGTATAGATTTAGCATTAGCCGATTAACTTGGGTTGAGGCAAAAAAAAACTACACAAATGGCGTGTTGCTGATTATGCAAATGTGCACTAACAAAGTAAATAGTGAATAATTAATTGTTTACTGCCTCCTATTTCACTTCCCATTAAGCAGTTTGAGTCACTGCTTCCAAGTGCGGCTGAGTATTTTATTATTCCCCTGTAAAATATGTTCAAGAGTCCATCCACTTGTCGTAGCTTCACGTATCGGAATGAAGCTTGCAAAAATTAATAAACAGCTTTAAACGGCAAATTAGTTTAAACACTTCAGCTGCGAGATTGTTTTACTAATCAGCGTTCTTCAGCACGCAGATGCCCCACAAAATTTCCAGCGGCTCGGAAAGTTCCTATCGTTCTGCTTTCTTGATTGGGCGTAATTAATAATCTCGACAGTAATTGCTTCTTACTTATTTATCGAGTTCTTATAGCAGGGGTGTCCAAACTTTTTCCACTGAGGGCCACACACGGAAAAATTAAAACATGCGGGGGCCGATTTGATATTTTTCATTTTCAAACCATGACAAAATATATGGATTCTTTTTTTTTTTTTTTACCTTTAGGACTCCCAGGGACCATAGAGGGTCTCTGTCATTAACAAGTTAAAAATAAGTCAACTTATTATTTTCATTTTTTATGTAACGCTTACAGTAAATCTCTATATCAACTTCAGGTTGATATAAAGTTAAAAAACGTGCCTTTTCAGTCAAAGACAACTGTTTTTTATAGTAAAACTGAAATATGTAGTATTTCCCCCATTGCCCAAAACATTCAGAATGCAATGTTTGATCTCAAGTAGTTGGAGCCCTAAATAGATCAATAATGCAAGACACCATTGATTTAAATGCATTATTATTTCTGAGTAATCACAGTGAAAAAATAAATAAAATCCCACTAAATATCTTTGGGATCCAAACGGTCCCCCAATCATAAAGTGATACATTTTTATTATTATTTGTTTTACTTTCAACACTTAATTTACGAGATCAACTTCAGATATATCTGTCGATTTTACTTTTGAACTATAATATTGTTGGTTTTATGCTCTTTTGTCAAAGAAAACACTGTCTTTATATGGCAACCACACAGTATATGCACATATTTTTCACATAAAACATAATACAGTGAAATATTTGAAGTAATTGTATGGAGACAGAACCCTGACATTAATAGTTGGCATTGAAAATAAAATTTGGCATTGTAATTACCATTTTTGGCAGCGAAAATAAAATTTGGCATTGTAATAAAAGTTGTATTGACACTGAAAAAAAAAGTATTGGCATTGAATAATGTCGTTTTAGAATTCTTCTTCATGTCCATCTTTTTTCAGTGTGTGTGTGTTTTTACACTCTATTTCCCTCCCAGTCTATATCCCCCATATAATTGGAGCCTTAAATAGGTCTATAATTCATTATAAAAAAACTAATTTTTTTTTTTTTATTTTAGCATTAGCAATAAGACCAAAATAAAGAAAAATAAACAGCCTGCATGGCAGCTTTGTGTCAACATTGCAACTTTCACCTCATTCTACTTTTTTTAGTGTTTTTTTTAGCTATTTATTTTTGCAATAGAATTTCCAGAATGTGTGGCGGGCTACTAAACAATTAGCTGCGGGCTGAAAATGGCCCCCGGGGCCGCACTTTGGACACCCCTGTTATACTGTAACTATATGATTAGGTACACTGATTATTCAAATGATCCCAACGGTGTGTCCAGTTCCCTCATGAGCATGTGAGAGGAGCTGCAAAATCCATCTCCACGAGAGCCGAAAGGTCACTCAGCTGTCAGGAGGTAAAAGTCAATACCGCAACCTTTCAGGCATGTCTTTATCCTGTGTGCCGCCATCAAAGCTACAACATCCTTCAGCCAGACTGCTGGCTGGATGGAGGATTCACATGCACCACTCTGACCATCCAAAACCTTTCTGACAGCCAGCGCCAGTAAGCCCAGTTGACTGAGGTGAGAGTCAAATGTGATAGTATACTGACAATCCATCGCATCCTAAAAATAAAAGACGTCTTTCCAAGTCGGCACGACTGTAGCCAAATATGAAGTCCCTCCCAAGAAACGAGATAATGTCAACTATGCAGATTAGTGGTGGCAATTATGGCTCTTTTAAAAAAGGAGCCATTTCTTTTGACTTGGCTTTAAAAGGCCTACAGAAACCCACTACTACCGACCTCGCAGTCTGATAGTTTATATATCAATGATGAAATATTAACATTGCAACACATGCCAATACGGCCTTTTTAGTTTACTAAATTACAATTTGAAATTTCCAGCGGAGTTACTTGTTGAAAACGTCGCGGAATGACGTCTTGGGTTGTAGCGGACATATTAGCCCAGCACCACACACGGCTAAAAGTCGTCTCTTTTCATCGCATAATTACACAGTATTTTGGACATTTGTGTTGCTAAATCTTTTGCAATTTGTTCAATTAATAATGGAGACTATAAAGAAGAATGCTGTTGGTGGAAAGCGGTGGATTGCAGCTGTCTTTAGCATCGAAACACAGCCGGTGTTTCTTTGTTTGTTGTGAAGCTTTAACACAGAGCGGTCTAGCGAACATGTTTCTCTACGTCAACCAGCAAGTTTTTGGATGGAAAAATTGTGATATTGAGTCGGGTCTTACCGGAGACTTTAGTGGATTGTGGGACCTTATCCTGCAGCTCAAAAAGGCAGCTGTGATCTTGGCTTCTCTGAGAGACACTGTCGTTCACCGCAACCATCCGACTTTCAGGTATGACTTTACAATCTCACTAAAACACTATTAAAACAATCAGATAAGGGATCTTCCAGAATTATCCTAGTAAATGTGTCTGAGTACATCTGAAACGCCGCCTGCCGTCGCCTTTTTTTTTCTCGTACTTCACTCTAAACGTCCTCATCCACGAATCTTTCCTCCTCGCTCAAATTAATGGGGAAATTGTCGCTTTCTCGGTCCGAATAGCTCTAGCTGCTGCTGGCTATGATTGTAAACAATGTGAGTAACTCTACAACCCGTGACGTCACGCGCACATCGTCTGCTACTTCCGGTACAGGCAAGGCTTTTTTATTAGTGACCAAAAGTTGCGAACTCTACTAAATCCTTTCAGCAAAAATATGGCAATATCGCGAAATTATCAAGTATGACACATAGAATTGACCTGCTATCCCCGTTTAAATAAGAAAATCTCATTTCAGTAGGCCTTTAAGATTATAAAAATTGGGCCCACTACCTCCCTGCTTGGCACTCAGCATCAAAGGGTCGGAATTGGGGGTTAATTTACCAAACATAAATCCCAGGCTGATGCTCACTGCTCCCCTCACCTCCCAGGGGGTGAACTAGGGGATGGGTTAAATGCAGAATACATATTTCACCACACCTAGTGTGTGTGACAATCATTGGTACTTTAACTTTTCTTTTAACTCCTATTCAATTTATTACCAAGAAACGTGTAAATTACTTTCTAATGTACAATATGTCCAAAGACATGCACCTGGGGATAGGTTGATTGGCAACACTAAATTGGCCCTAGTGTGTGAATGTGAACGTTGTCTGTCTATCTGTGTTGGCCCTGCGATGAGGTGGCGACTTGTCCGGGGTGTACACACCCTTCCGCCCGAATGCAGCCTAGATAGGCTCCAGCAACCCACAGCCACCCCTGAAGGGACAAGCGGTAGAAAATGGATGGATGGAATATGAGGGAACTCTCCTGAACGAATCAATAAAGTACTATCTATTATAATTAGAACTTTTCCTTTTTTTTACCGTGCAGAATAATCAAGGATGACTAATAATACAACTTTAACATTTGACAACCAAATAATAAAACAAGGTGACTCTTTAAAAAATCTGGGTATTATCTTCGACCCAACTCTCTCCTTTGTGTCACACATTAAAAGCGTTACTAAAACGGCCTTCTTTCATCTCCGTAATATCGCTAAAATTCGCTCCA
>NC_084637.1:14961555-15051555 GCF_033978795.1 Nerophis ophidion | reverse complement strand
GCTAGCTAGCGGCTAATGTCCATCCGCCATCGGCAGTGTTTTAGCTTCTTATAAATCATTAATCCTTGTCTCCAAGGCGACAAATAAAGTAAGCCTCTTACAAGTATCATCCCTGCAGGACGAGGAATAGCTAAACATGCTTCACTACACACCATAGCTCACCGGCATCAAAATAAAAACAAACGCCATTGGTGGATCGACACCTGACATCCACTGTAATGATATCAAGTAGTGGCATGTATCTGGTCGATACGACTATGATTACATTGATATTTTTTGGCTTCACAACATTTTCTTTAAATGTATGTTTCTAAACTCAGGAAATATGTCCCCTGACACATGAGGACTTTGAATATGACCAACGTTTGATACTGTAACTACTTGGTATCGAATTGATACCCAAATTTGTGGTATCATCCAAAACTAATGTAAAGTTTCAAACAACAGAAGGATAAGTGATTATTACATTTTAACAGAAGTGTAAATAGAACATGTTAAAATAGAAAGTCAGCAGATATTAACAGTAAACGAACAAGTAGATATATATCTTTTCTACCACTTGTCCTTAATAATTTTGACAAGATAATCGAATGATAAATGACCATATGTTACTGACCCTAGTGTGTGAATGTTGTCCGTCTATCTGTGTTGGCCCTGCGATGAGGTAGCGACTTGTCCAGGGTGTACCCCGCCTTCCGCCCGATTGTAGCTGAGATAGGCGCCAGCGCCCCCTGCGACCCCAAGAGGGAATAGGCGGTAGAAAATGGATGGATGGATGTTACTGCATATGTCAGCAGACTAATTAGGAGCCTTTGTTTGTTTACTTACTAATAAAAGACAAGTTGTCTTGTATGTTCACTATTTTATTTAAGGACTTAACTGCAATAGGAAACATATGTTTAATGTACCCTAAGATTTTTTGTTAAAATAAAGCCAATGCAATTTTTTTTGTCGTCCCCTTTATTTACAAAAATATCGAAAAGTACAAAAATAATTTTAGTACCGGTAGCAAAATATTGGTATTGTTACATCACTGCGTTGTTGTTATTCAAAAAGGAAGTTGCTAAACAAGCAGCATCATCCTGAGCTGAATTCTCGGATTACTCTTGATGTTTGCGACCAGTCATTCATTTAGGTTCGGCGACTCCTCAGCCTGTGCTGTACACGTCTGAGCGAGACAGCGAAAGTGACACAACAAAGCGCCGACGCTTTGGTAGGTGCTCTTTGATCGCCAGGCATGACGGGCGCCTTCGACACTACTTTGAAGCGAAAGGTTGCGAAGAAATGCGAGATAGGGAAAGCAGAGGCACAGACATCAAAACAAACATCCTTCATATGCCATGAAAAGAAATGCCACTCTGCGGAGGGAATGTGTCCCCGGACTGGACGAGATGAAGAGTAAACAATGGTGTACTGCGATAGAAGAGCAGGGCGCAGTCGCTCTCTGTTCATTTTGTTCAAATGCATGGACAAGCCTTGACAGGAGAAAATAGTTATTTTTGTTGTGTAATCCTAACAAACACATAATCATCACTAAATTTGACTGGGATGGTTCAAGATTCTGACAGAACAAAGGTCCCAAAAGTCTCCCTCGAACTATTTCATGCATGCGCTGCAGGGATAAGCCGATTGGAGATGAAGTCCCTTCCTAATGTTGGTGGAACAATGGAGGGCGGCCTGCTCATCGCTCGCAGCGCCTTAAGATGGACTTGCAGCGCTGTGTGTGTTTGCATCGGTCTGGCTCTCGGGAGGAGGTGAAGAAAGACCAGAGGGCCCCATTCAGCAATAAGTTCCTAGCTTTTCCTCTTATCTTTCTTCTTGAGTGATTTCCTAAGAGGAGTCCATTCAAATTCATGACATGTTCTTAAACGCCCAAATTATTCCCACCTGTTGTTCTTAAGTCGCTGAATGCCAAATGGTTAGCATATAGTTTGCATATAAACACACCCTTATTTTCCCCAATATTCATATGAAAACACCCTTAAATCTGTAATTTGCATAGGTAAACACCCTTAATTCCCCATATAAGGGCACATTTCCTAACTTTTCCTCTTAACTTTCTTCTTGAGTGATTTTCTAAGAGGAGTCCATTCAAATTCATGACGTGTTCTTAAACGCCCAAATTGTTCCCACCTGCCGTTATTAAGTTGCTAATTGCCAAAAGGTTAGCACGTGCGTGTTTATCATAATTTGCATATAAACACACCCTTATTTTCCCCAATATTCATATGATAACACCCTTGATTCTGTAATTTGCATAGGTAAACACCCTTAATTCCCCATATAAGGGAACATTTCCTAACTTTTCCTCTTATCTTTTTTCTTGAGTGATTTCCTAAGATGAGTCCATACAAATTCATGACGTGTTCTTAAACGCCCCAATTTTTCCCACCTGCTGTTCTTAAATTGCTGAATGGTTAGCATGTGCGTTTCTATCATAATTTCTATATAAACACGCCCTTATTTCCCCCAAGATGCATATGTAAACACCCTTAATTCCATAATTTGCATAGGTAAACCCCCTTAATTCCCCATATAAGGGCACATTTCCTAACTTTTCCTCTTATCTTTCTTCTTGAGTGATTCCCTAAGATTAGTCCATTTAAATTAATGACACGTTCTTAAACGCCCAAATTGTTTCCACCTGCTGTTCTTAAGTTGCTGAATGCCCATTGGTTAGCGGGTGTGTGTCTACCATAATTTGCATATAAACACACCCTTATTTCCCCCAAGATGCATATGTTAACACCCTTTATTCTTTAATTTGCATAGGTAAACACCCTTAATTCCCCATATAAGGGCACATTTCCTAACTTTTCCTCTTATCTATCTTCTTGAGTGATTTCCTAAGAAGAGTCCACTCAAATTAATGACGTGTTCTTAAACAGCCAAATTTTTCCGACCCGCTGTTCTTAAGTTGCTGAATGCCGAATGGTTAGCGCTTGCGTGTCTATCATAATATGCATATAAACACACCCTCATTTCCCCCAATATGCATATGTAAACACCATTAATTCTGTAATTTGCATAGGTAAACGCCATTAATTCCCCATATAAGGACGCATTTCCGGCGAAAAAGCTGAACATCAGACACAAGGAGAAAACACAAACAGATTACAGAAGAGAAATTCGTATTATCCTGCGGGGATAATGCATAATGCCATCCATTTTCTACCGCTTGTCCCTGTTGGGGTCGCGGGCGTTGCTGGAACCTATCTCAGCTGCATACGGGCGGAAAGCGGTGTACACCCTGGACAAGTCGCCACCTTGTCGCAGGGCCGGAAATACATAATGTCAAAACGTAAGTTTAAGAAAGGGGGGACTGCTGAGGTAGCCTCGAAGCGGTTAAATAAATATTTGACACGTCAGGCAAAACACGGTCGTGAAATATGCGCTCCGTTCCCAGGGCACGATCTGCGGCATCTTGCAGTAGCAGCAAGAGTGTGTGTGTTTTTGTGTGCGTGCACGCACACGGTATTTTGAAATGTCTCTATGTATCCATCTATGATATTAATTTAAAGGCCTACTGAAACCCACTACTACTGACCACGCGTGACGTCACGGAATGTAGCGGACATTTTGATCCAGTACCGATCCCAGCTATAAGTCGTCTGCTTTAATAACATAATTACACAGTATTCTGGACATCTGTGTTGCTGAATGTTTTGCAATTTGTTCAATTAATAATGCAGACGTCAAAGAAGAAAGATGTAGGGGGGAAGTGCTGTATTGCGGCTGCTTTTAGCAACACAAACAGCCTGTGTTTCCTTGTTTACATTCCCGAAAGCTGACAGTGAAGCTTTACTATGGAACAGAGCGGTCAAGCGAACATGGTTCCCTACCACATATCAACCGGCAGGTTTCGGTGACAAAATGGTGGCAATAAAATCAACTCTTACCATAGACATGAGCGGAGAGTTTGCGTCGTTCTTCCTGCAGCTGCGGACTTTCTTGCCTCCTCCCAACGGCCGCCCCGGACCGTCGGATGCTTACACCGTGGAGGAGGGGGAAAAAAAAAATCTCAGCCCGGCTGCCTTGCCTCGTCGAGAAACGTGGCTTCCCACGGAGACACTAGCGGTCACCACACCCCTCAGACTTTCAGGTACCACCATATAATCTCACTAAAACACCAGTAACACATTAAGCAGATAAGGGATTTTCCAGAATTATCCTAGTGTAACAAACAGTTAATGGTGTCCCAAGTTAACAGACTGTGAGGAGGAGGAGGAGTTTTGTCCTTTCAGAGTTGCTGTGACGTAGAGGTGTGTGGTTGTGGAGAGAGAGGTGTAAAGGAGTTCACATTAAATAAGCGGTGGCGACCGGTCCTGCTCTAATGTCTCCCGTTTATTATATTATATAAGTACACTGTATAGGCAAACCCAGGACACTTGGCTACACTAGTAAATGTGTCTAATAACATCTGAATCACCCCCACTGCCCTCATCTTCTTTTTTTTTTCGAAGTTCTTCACTCTCATTTTTCTCATCCACAAATCTTTCATCCTCGCTCAAATTAATGAGGAAATCATTGCTTTCTCCATCCGAATCGCTCTCGCTGCTGGTGGCCATGATTGTAAACAATGTGAGGATTGAGGAGCTCCACAACCCTTGACGTCACGCACACATCATCTGCTACTTTCGGTACAGGCAAGGCTTTTTTATTGGCGACCAAAAGTTGCCAACTTTATCGTCGATGTTCTCTACTAAATCCTTTCAGCAAAAATATGGCAATATCGCGAAATGATCAAGTATGACACATAGAATGGACCTGCTATCCCCGTTTAAATAAGAAAATCTCATTTCAATAGACCTCTAACAGACAATTAATTTTTCTTACCTACGAACAAATCCCAGCTAAGAAAACATTAGTGAATACAAAAAAATCCTTAAAAACTTTGTGAGTTGACCTATGAACAAAATTTGTTCTTAGGAACAATTGCTGAATGGGCCCAAAGAGGAGGAGGAAGAGGAGGAGATGGAAGACAAAGGGCAAAGAGGACACAAGAAGAAGAAGAGGGGATGAAGGTGGGAAGAAGGAATAATTGAGAGGAATGGGAGTTCAATGCTGGAGGAGGGAGGACGTGGAAGAGAATTTATGAGGGGATGAAAAGATGTGTTTGAGTGCAGGGGAAGAGAAGAAGACAGACAAATCCCTCGGGAAGTGAGCCAGTTCAGCACAGCAACTCTGATTAGACCGGCGAGGTGGGAGACGACAACACTCGAGCTACGCGAAGGAAACATAAACTTGGCGAGAAGCTTTCCCGCCAACCAGCGGAGGGCAATTAACCCGACCACCTGCTGCTCACTAACAAATGCCCTCACCATCGCCGCCTAGCCTCCTCTGCCCAGCCTGCTGCAATGAAAAGGAAGCCAGCTGAGTCAGAAGATGAAGTCATTATGTTCCTTCTTTTGTTACCCATAATGCATTCAATTGCTGCTCTTCATTCCAAGGTATCCGAAATAAAACACAAAGGCACCTGCCTCATCGATCCTTGTGATACTTGTAAAATGAAAGGCATCATTCTTCACAGGGTCCGAGGAAAGTGAATCAATCCATCTTAAGAGGCAGGTCCACACCGGCCAACCTGTGATGGATGAGGGCAGACACGGCGGCGTGGGGGATTAGAACCACGGAACGCCGTCGCCGTGCAACAATATGTATGTTTGTCCAATAAAACTGTGCCTTTTTATTTACATTTATTTGAAATGTAATTTAGACTTAGTGAGTACCATACAACTTATTACCCATCAATTTGGCTGGATTTCAAGACAGTAGTGCAAACTCTTTATTTTTTAATAATAAACTAATAAAAATATATATATGTATGTACTACAAACCCCGTTTCCATATGAGTTGGGAAATTGTGTTAGATGTAAATATAAACGGAATACAATGATTTGCAAATCATTTTCAACTCATATTCAGTTGAAAATGATTTGCAAATCATTTTCAACCCATATTCAGTTGAATATGCTACAAAGACAACATATTTAATGTTAAAACTGATTAACATTTTAAATTTTTTTCAAATAATCGTTAACTTGATAATTTGATGCCAGCAACACGTGACAAAGAAGTTGGGAAAGGTGGCAATACATACTGATAAAGTTGAGGAATGCTCATCAAACACTTATTTGGAACATCCCACAGGTGTGCAGGCTAATTGGGACCAGGTGGGTGCCATGATTGGGTATAAAAACAGCTTCCCAAAAAATGCTCAGTCTTTCACAAGAAAAGATGGGGTGAGATACACCCCTTTGACCACAACTGCATGAGCAAATAGTCAAACAGTCTAAGAACAACATTTCTCAAAGTGCAATTGCAAGAAATTTAGGGATTTCAACATCTACGGTCCATAATATCATCAAAAGGTTCACAGAATCTGGGGAAATCACTCCACGTAAGCAGCATGGCCAGAAACTAACATTGAATGACCATGACCTTCGATCCCTCAGACGGCACTGTATCAAGAACCGACATCAATCTCTAAAGGATATCACCACATGGGCTAAGGAGCACTTCAGAAAACCACTGTCACTAAATACAGTTCGTCGCTACATCTGTAAGTGCAAGTTAAAGCTCTACAATGCAAAGCAAAAGCCATTTATCAAAAACATCCTTCTCTGGGCCTGAGATCATCTAAGATGGACTAATGCAAAGTAGAAAAGTGTTATGTGGTCTGACGAGTCCACTTTTCAAATTGTTTTTGGAAATATTTGACATCTTGTCATCCGGACCAAAGGGGAAGCGAACCATCCAGACTGTTATCGACGCAAAGTTCAAAAGGAAAGGACAAGATCACGGGTACAAGCGGCCGAAATGAGCTTACTCTGCCCTGAGACATAGGGTGAGAGGCTCTGCCATCCGGTAGGAGCTCAAACTAAAGGATCCAGATGAGGTGGTTCGGGGAATCTGGTCAGGATTGCACCCGAACACCTCCCTAGAGAGGTGTTTCGGGCACGTCCGACCGGTAGGAAGCCACGGGGAAGACCCAGGACTCTCTCTCCCAGCTGGCCTGGGAATGCCTCAGGGTCCCCTGTGAAGAGCTGAACGAAGTGGCTGGGAAGAGGGAAGTCTGGGCTTCCCTGCTCAGGCTACTGCCCCCGCAACCAGACCTCAGATAAGCGGAAGAAGATGGATGGATGGATACAAAGAGCTTATTATAACTGTGCTGTCCAGTTGCAATATCGTATTTTCATTTCTGACTCTCACTTGAGAGTATTATATTGTCGACTTTGCATGCAGTTGCAATTCCAGGACGTTAGATGGCAGTAGTGTATAGACTACAGTGTGTTGCCTAGCTAGGAAGTTGTTTTTAACAATGAAACTAAATGTGTTACGCCCTACAAAGTGTTTATACTGTAAGAACTGTACTTATTACATATTTGCTGTTTGATTTCAACATGCATTATAGTTGTAGTTTTATCACCAACTTTGGAGGTGTTTTAATTGCCATGTGAAATTGCTAATTTGGGGCTCAAAGTTGAATTTTATTTGAAGCCCCCCTCTCCCCATTACAAATGTTTTATATTCATATGAAACACTTTGTATGCTTTTTTTTGTTGTCAATTTTTAATTCAATTTGGTATTTTTTTTGTGTCCTGTTCAGCCACTCAGGCAAATCATATAGTTGATATAGACGCCCATATTTGCTGTACAGATTTACTTTACACAAGAGAAGTGTGGGATACTTCTCTTGTTGCCTTATCTACATTTGACTTTATTAAATTAATTTATATTAATGTTTGGCGCAACCGGGCCGGAGCATGAGGGGATAGATAGACGAAAAAAATGAAGACAGAAGGGTAAATTGCAAGGACAAGAGGGGATAAGACAGAGAGAAAACAACAACAACACCAACAGAACAGCAAATACGATATATACAAATATGATACGAAAAGTATCATTGAAAATGATCAAAGAAGCAGTAAGTGAAATCCATCCATCCATTTTCTGCCCACAATCAGACCCCCAGAGCTGGCTTGACTGTGCCGGTCGGCAGGGCCAGCAATTACCTTTGAAGCAGGGGACCACCACAAACAAAGCCAGCAAGAGACCACACCCCGAGTGGGCAAAAAGTTGGTAAGTCCCGCCCCGAGGAGCCCAGAGACTCCCCGCAGCCAAACGGGAAGACCCCCCCCACCCCACCAGCAAACCGAGCCCCCACGTGCCCAACCACCCCCAAGGGAACACAGCTGTCTGCCCCACCCAAGTCAGTCGCTACAGGACCGCCCAGCACGGAGCCATAGGAACCAACCA
Source organism: Nerophis ophidion (assembly GCF_033978795.1). Taxonomy (NCBI): domain Eukaryota; kingdom Metazoa; phylum Chordata; class Actinopteri; order Syngnathiformes; family Syngnathidae; genus Nerophis; species Nerophis ophidion. Next base: position 15,043,296 of record NC_084637.1, on the reverse strand, counting down.
TCCCACCTGCAGGGACCCCGACGATGGAGATGGAACATCCAGCAACTGCCATGGCGGATCCCCCTCCTGAGGCAAATGGAAGGGAAAAAAAAATAAAAGAGATCACAGACACGCTGACACACAAGGTCACTAACCCAGCAGCTGGCCGTCTTGCAACACTGCAGAATACCCTGCAACGCTCCGAGCTGCTATGATAAGACGCGGGGACTATACTCAGCAGGCCCCAACCAAGATGGAAGGGGTGGACGGCGGGCCCCAGGGGCCCCACAAACGCAACACAGCTGTAGTAGCCGGAGACGCCGACCACCGTCGGACAAGCAGACCAAATATATATATATATATATATACATACATACACACACACACACACACACACACACACACACACATATATACATATATATATATATATATTGTGGAGAGACGCAGCCGACGGGCCGACAGCGGGCTGAGAGGAACGGTCCTGACCAAGATGGAGGCCAGGACGCGGGGCATGCAGCAGAGAGGAGAGGCGTGACGCACTCGGAGCGGCACGGCAGCAGCAATCCGAGTCAGGTGCGTACACCACACACCTGTGCTCAATTCCTACATCTTGTGCGGCAGCATAAAAAAGGACGACGGAGGAACGATCGTGGCAGAAGTAGGAGAAGGAACCCCCTGACGACACAGACCACGAGCACGACGAACGAGACCCGGAAGACGATGAGCCCCCGCAATAGACGCAAACCCCGTACACCGAAAGGTGCACCGTGACCGCAAGCAGGAAGCGCCCGCGCACTGAAATGTGACGCCACAGACAGGCAAGAAAACTTGATGTGTATTGAAATAATAAACTCAAGTCAAACCTGTATTGGATGTCACTGCAACCCACACACGGATGGCAGGAAGTCCGTCACATATGTATATATATATATATATATATATATTATATATATATAAAATCTCCTTTTCATACACGCTGACTCCACTTTCTGCTTTGTTGAATGGTTTGATCGCAACTACAGTGTACTTCACGTGAAGGAGATATTTTAGACCGGAAGTACTCCTGTGAGAAGAAAATTCAGCTCGGCAGTGGCTACAAGCCACTTTGCTGCTGTCAAATCCGCCGCCTGGAAGTACTTTATAATGAAAATTACTCCATTAAAAGTTCTGTTGCGTTACCCTTCTTCTCCATGCTTGTTTTGTTTTTTTCGGCATTCTCCTTCCTTTTCCGCAGGAGCCAGCAATAGGCGTTAACAGAATAAAAGCATGTAAACAACATACGCAAATGCGCGATAAAATAATTGTCAGCGTTAATAGATTGATAAGTTACCTCGAAATTAACGCATTAACTTGCCCAGCCCTAATATATATATATATATAAATATATATATATTAAAAAATCAATCAATCAATGTTCATTTATATAGCCCTAAATCACTAATGTCTCAAAGGGCTGCACAAACCACAACACAAACCATTACGACATCCTCAGTAGGCCCACATAAGGGCAAGGAAAACTCACACCCAGTGGGACGTCGGTGACAATGATGACTATCAATCAATCAATCAATCAATGTTTATGTATATAGCCCCAAATCACAAATGTCTCAAAGGACTGCACAAATCATTATGACTACAACATCCTCGGAAGAACCCACAAAAGGGCAAGGAAAACTCACACCCAGTGGGCAGGGAGAATTCACATCCAGTGGGACGCCAGTGACAATGCTGACTATGAGAAACCTTGGAGAGGACCTCAGATGTGGGCAACCCCCCCCCTCTAGGGGACCGAAAGCAATGGATGTCGAGCGGGTCTAACATGATACTGTGAAAGTTCAATCCATAGTGGCTCCAACACAGCCGCGAGAGTTCAGTTCAAGCGGATCCAAGACAGCAGCGAGAGTCCCGTCCACAGGAAACCATCTCAAGCGGATCAGCAGCGTAGAGATGTCCCCAACCGATACAGGCGAGCGGTCCATCCTGGGTCCCGACGAGCGGTTCATCCTGGGTCTCGACTCTGGACAGCCAGTACTTCATCCATGGTCATCGGACCGGACCCCCTCCACAAGGGAGGGGGGGACATAGGAGAAAGAAAAGAAGCGGCAGATCAACTGGTCTAAAAAGGAGGTCTATTTAAAGGCTAGAGTATACAGATGAGTTTTAAGGTGAGACGTAAATGCTTCTACTGAGGTAGCGTCTCGAACTGTTACCGGGAGGGCATTCCAGAGTACTGGAGCCCGAACGGAAAACGCTCTATAGCCCGCAGACTTTTTTTGAGCTCTAGGAATCACTAATAAGCCGGAGTCTTTTGAACGCAGATTTCTTGCCGGGACATACGGTACAATACAATCGGCAAGATAGGCTGGAGCTAGACCGTGTAGTATTTTATACGTAAGTAGTAAAACCTTAAAGTCACATCTTAAGTGCACAGGAAGCCAGTGCAGGTGAGCCAGTACAGGCGTAATGTGATCAAACTTTCTTGTTCTTGTCAAAAGTCTAGCAGCCGCATTTTGTACCAACTGTAATCTTTTAATGCTAGACATGGGGAGACCCGAAAATAATACGTCACAGTAATCGAGACGAGACGTAACAAACGCATGGATAATGATCTCGGCGTCTTTAGTGGACAAAATGGAGCGAATTTTAGCGATATTACGGAGATGAAAGAAGGCCGTTTTAGTAACGTTTTTAATGTGTGACTCAAAGGACAGAGTTGGGTCGAAGATAATACCCAGATTTTTTACAGAGTCACCTTGTTTTATTATTTGGTTGTCAAATTTTAAAGTTGTATTATTAAATAGAGGTCGGTGTCTAGCAGGACCGATAATCAGCATTTACGTTTTTTTGGCATTAAGTTGCAAAAAGTTAGCGGACATCCATTGTTTAATTTCATTAAGACACGCTTCCAACTGACTACAGTCCGGCGTGTTGGTCAGCTTTAGGGGCATGTAGAGTTGGGTGTCATCAGCATAACAGTGAAAGCTAATACCGTATTTGCGTATGACGTCACCCAGCGGCAGCATGTAGATGCTGAAGAGTACAGGGCCAAGGACCGAACCCTGGGGAACTCCACACGTTACCTTAACGTAGTCCGAGGTCACACTGTTATAGGAGACGCACTGCATCCTATCAGTAAGATAAGAGTTAAACCATGACAGGGCTGAGTCTGACATACCAATTCGTATTTTGATACGCTCTAATAAAATATTATGATCGACGGTATCGAAAGCAGCGCTAAGATCGAGGAGCAGCAACATAGATGACGCATCAGAGTCCATCGTTAGCAATAGATCATTAGTCAATTTTGCGAGGGCTGTCTCAGTCGAGTGATTTGCCCTGAAACCGGATTGAAAGGTTTCACATAGATTGTTAAACGCTAAGTGCTCATTTAGCTGCTCTGCAACAATTTTTTCGAGGATTTTCGAAATAAAGGGAAGGTGAGACACCGGTCGATAGTTTACCATGAGGTCAGGATCGAGGTTAGGTCTTTTAAGGAGAGGATGAATAACCGCTTTTTTGAATGCAACGGGAACAGTGCCCGAGGAAAGTGATAAGTTTATAATATTTAGCACTGATGGACCTAATAATACAAAAAGCTCCTTGATAAGTTTCCCAGGAAGTGGGTCAAGTAAACATGTTGTTTGTTTTATTCCATTTACACATTGTAACAATTCTTCTAATGTTATTTCATCAAAACGAGAGAAACTATTTTGGATATTTGCAGTATCCGCCGTATATACAATCGTATCTGTGTTACTATAACCCAGTTGTAGCTGGGACGCATTGTCTTTAATCTCCTTTCTAATAAGTTCAATTTTCTTATTAAAGAACTTCATAAAGTCATCTGCTGAATGGGTGGAGCTACTGGAAGGAGTCCCTTGTTGGGTTAGCGATGCTACTGTACTAAACAAAAATTTTGGATCGTTTTTATTAATGCGGATGAGATTTGAGTAATTAGTTTTAGCTAAGGTAAGCATGCGTTTATAAGTTATTAAACTATCACTCCATGCTTGATGGTGCACCTCAAGTTTAGTCGTGCGCCATTTGCGTTCCAGCTTTCTACATAATTTCTGAGCTCTAGTTTCTTCAGTAAACCATGGCGTACGCCTTTTTGGAGCCTTTTTTAACTTCAGCGGTGCTATGTTATCAATGGTTTCGCGCAGGGCGTCGTTAAAGTTGTTAGTGAGGTTATCAATAGAGCCCACATACTTTGGGAACGGTGCCATTACCGAGGGCAGTAGGTCCGCAAGAGTCGTCGTTGTGGCAGCATTAATGTTGCGGCTGCTATAGCAGTTATTATTATTATTATTAGCTTGCCGAACATGAGTCTGAACTTCGAATTTTATGAGAACCTTGGAGAGGACTACATATGTGGGCAACCCCCCGCTAGGGGACTGAAAGCAATGGATGTCGAGTGTGTTTAACAGGATACTGTGAAAAGTTCAGTCCATAGTGGATCCAACACAGCCGCGAGAGTCCAGTCCAAAGCGGATCAAACACAGCAGCGAGAGTCCCGTCCACAGCGGAGCCAGCAGGAAAACCATCCCAAGCGGAGGCGGATCAGCAGCGCAGAGATTTCCCCAACCGATACACAGGCGAGCGGTCCATCCTGGGTCCCGACTCTAGACGAGTGATCCATCCTGGGTCTTGACTCTGGACAGCTAGAACTTCATCCATGGACATTGGACCGGACCTCCTCCACAAGGGAGAGTAGGACAGCCAGTACTACTTACGTATAAAATACTACATGGTCTAGCTCCACCCTATCTTGCCGATTGTATTGTACCATATTTCCTGGCAACAAATCTGCGTTCAAAGGACTCCGGCTTATTAGTGATTCCCAGAGCCCCAAAAAAGTCTGCGGGCTATAGAGCGTTTTCCGTTCAGGCTCCAGTACTCTGGAATGCCCTCCCGGTAACAGTTCTAGATGCCACCTCAGTAGAAACATTTAAGTCTCATCTTAAAACTCATTTGTATACTGTAGCCTTCAAATAGACTCCCTTTTTAGACCAGTTGATCGGCCGTTTCTTTTCTTTTTCTCCTCTGTCCCCCCCTCCCTTGTGGAGGGGGTCTGGTCTGATGACCAAGGATGAAATACTGGCTGTCCAGAGTCAGGACCCAGGATGGACCGCCCGTCAAGACCCAGGATGGACCGCTCGCCTGTGTATCGGTTGGGGACATCTCTACGATGCTGATCCGACTCCGCTTGGGATGGTTTCCTGTGGACGGGACTCTCGCTGCTGTCTTGGATCCGCTTTGAACTGAACTCTCGCGGCTGTGTTGGAGCCACTATGGATTGAACTTTCAGTGTCATGTTAGACCCGCTTGACATCCATTGCTTTCGGTCCCCTGGGGTGGGGGGGGGGGGCCACATATGAGGTCCTCTCCAAGGTTCTCATAGTGATCATTGTCACTGGCGTCCCACTGGGTGTGAGTTTTCCTTGCCCTTATGTGAGTTCTTCCGAGGTTGTCTTAGTTGTAGTGGTTTGTACAGTCCTTTGAGACATTTGTGATTTAGGGCTTTATAAATAAACTTTGATTGATTGATCATTGATATATAAACTATCAGACTGCGTGGTCGGTAGTAGTGGGTTTCAGTAGGCCTTTAAAAGTCCAAACATTGATTGATTGATTGAAACCGCAACAACGCACACACCACCGAGGCTGCAAATCACCGCAATCCATCCGGCACATCCAGTCCCCCCACCCACCACCCACCAGGCATCCCATCCGCCAAAAGGCCATAAGGGTCCAGCCTTGCACCAACAGCCGGCACACCATGTCCCACCGGCAGACTCGCAGCTGCAATCAGCAATGCACGCCCCCCCCCAGTGACACATACACACAACAAACAGACAAACAAAGCAGGAGAGAGAAAAAAAATACAGGTAAATACAAATGTCTAAAAAATTACTTTGTTTTGTATTTCAATGAAATCATACACAATACATTTTGGGGAAATAAATTTTAACATAATTAAAACATAAATATCTTTAAATCCTGCTACCCCTATTCCGTCCGTGATTTGCGAAACATGCACGTATGTCCCGCGATCCATCCATCCATCCATTTTCTACCGCTTATTCCCTTTTGGAGTCGCGGGGGGCGCTGGCGCCTATCTCAGCTACAATCGGGCAGAAGGCAGGGTACACCCTGGACAAGTCGCCACCTCATCGCAGGGCCAACACAGATAGACAGACAACATTCACACACTAGGGCCAATTTAGTGTTGCCAATCAACCTATCCCCAGGTGCATGTCTTTGGAAGTGGGAGGAAGCCGGAGTACCCGGAGGGAACCCACGCATTCACGGGGAGAACATGCAAACTCCACACAGAAAGATCCCGAGCCTGGATTTGAACCCAGGACTGCAGGAACTTCGTATTGTGAGGCAGACGCACTAACCCCTCTGCCACCGTGAAGCCCCCGCCACCCAAGAGCTGCTGTAAATCTGAGGGGAAATCTGTCGTTATATTCTAATCAGTGACGGAGCGTGAACAGGTCAGGAATACGTTGGCAGTCAAGAGCGCCCTGTATTTCATTAATTGACTTTTTACATGCACTTCACGCAAAACGGAGCCCTCATTGGATTGCGGGGCGCTTGCACAGCGTGTGTTCTGAGTTTAGTACGGCACAGTTGCGTGTATCTGACAAAACCTATGGAAATTAGCATCAGGCTAGTGCATGTAGGTAAAGTAGAACCTTACTTAACGTCAGGGTTGTCCAGATAGCTATATTTAGGTCCCGGTGCTGTCTAGAGATCGGCAGAGTAACCGTGTAGTACCCTACCATATCAGTAGGTGGCAGCCAGTAGCTAATTGCTTTGTAGATGTCGGAAACAGCGGGAGGCAATGTGAAGGTAAAAAGGTATCTAATGCTTGAATCAAAAAATAAACAAAAAGGTGAGTGCCCCTAAGAAAAGGCATTGAAGCTTAGGGAAGGCTATGCAGAACGAAACTAAAACTGAACTGGCTGCAAAGTAAACAAAAACAGAATGCTGGACGAGAGCAAAAACTTGCTGCGGAGCAAAGACGGCGTCCACAATGTACATCCGAAAATTTATTTTTTTTGAATTTATGAATGTACATCTGTTTATTTATGTAAAACTGTTTATTCGAAGAGATAACTCAGATAATAACCTACTCAATGGCCTAGTGGTTAGAGCAGGGGTGCCCATTACGTCGATCGCGATCGACTGGTCGATCTCGGAGGGTGTGTCAGTCGATCTCAAGCCAGGCATTAAAAAATAGACATAAAAATGAGCAATCAATCATACCAAGACTTCACTTTCGTCAGTTGTTTGACATTCTCGGCACCCGAGGATCTTGTGAGATGACGCTGGCTGCTGCGAGCTCATATTTAAGAAAAAAATCACTAACAAGGCGGACGCAGAGAAACACATTTTATTTCTAGAGACTCCGTACCTACTGTCAAAACTCTAAAGACCGACTGCACAGTTCCTGTCTTCACCATAAAAGACCTGTTTCATCCTGCCTGTGCTAACAAAATAAGTCTCAGAAAGCTAGCGTGCACAAGCTAGCAAGCTACGGAGTTTGATGCCAATGTATTTCTCCCCCGCCCTCAGCGACCGCTTTCTCACTTGCTTGCCCACCCGCACAGTCACTGACGTCACTCACCTGCTGCCAGACATTAAAGGGCCACACACATATGCTACTCTCATAACAAAGTGTTTAAAAACGAGTATGCAAGTTGGACAAATGAGATGCCAAATCCAACCACATTCATGTGGTATTGGACAGAAAGGAGGACTTTTTTTTTCCTCCATTTGAAAATGCGGACGTTATCAGCACCACTGTCTAATTCCAATCAATGCAAGTCATCAGAATCAAATACACCAATTTATATTCTTGTCTTCATGAAAGAAAGGAATCTATGTGTGTTAAACATGCTTGTATTATCATTAAACACCATTAACTTGTTAACAAAAATGTCTCTTTCATAAATAAATATAAATTATAAATAGGAATGAGGTAGATCCCCTCGACTTGGTCAATTGAAAAGTAGCTCGCCTGCAGAAAAAGTGTGAGCGCCCCTGGGTTAGAGTGTCCGCCCTGAGATCAGTAGGTTGGGAGTTCAAATTCTGGCCAAGTCATACCAAAGACTAAAAAAATGGGATCTATTACCTCCCTGCTTGGCACTCAGCATCAAGGGCTGGAATTGGGGATCAAATCACCAGAAATGATTCCCGGGCGCGGCACCGCTGCTGCCCACTGCTCCCCTCACTTCTCAGGGGGTGATCAAGGGGATGGGTCAAACGCAGAGGACAAATTTCACCACACCTAGTATGTGTGTGACAATCATTGGCACTTTAACTTAACTAACTAACATGACATGACAATCAACAATGCCCACAAAGAAGGATAAAAAGAACTTTAATATTCTTGATTGCTAAAACAAACTAGATGCGGGAAATATCGTTCAAAGGAAGACATGATTGCTGGACGACAGCAAAGACTTACTGTGGAGCAAAGACAGCGTCCACAATGTGCATCCGATCATGAAAATCAACAATGTCCCCACAAAGAAGGATAAAAACAACAGAAAAAATGTTTGACTGCTAAAACAAAAGTAGATGCGGGAAATATCACTCAAAGGAAGACATGAAACTGCTCCAGAAAAATACCAACAAAACAGGAAAAGGCACCAAGATAGGAGCGCGAGACAAGAACTAAAACACTAAACGCAGGAAAACAGCAAAACAACTCAAAATAAGTCACGGCATGATGTGACAGGTGGTGACAGTACATCTACTTTGAGACAAGAGCTGTCAAGTTATGTTTGTTTGTTTTTGTTCTCCCCTAACTTGAAAATGGTTTTGACATTTTGACCAGGGGTTTCACTGGAACTTCACTCTTTGTTTTAATCCAATTAGCCGGTATAGCTCGGTTGGTAGAGTGGCCATGCCAGCAACTTGAGGGTTGCAGGTTCGATTCCCGCTTCCGCCATCCTAGTCACTGCCGTTGTGTCCTTGGGCAAGACACTTTACCCACCTGCTCCCAGTGCCACCCACACTGGTTTAAATGTAACTTAGATATTGGGTTTCACTATGTAAAGCGCTTTGAGTCACTAGAGAGAAGCGCTATATAAATATAATTCACTTCACAATTATGAGACAAATCTTTGTTTCTCCTTTTATTTTGGACTTGAATGTGTATTTTTTTTTTCATTAAATATCTGTAAGGTGAAAAACTTTTGGAAAAGGTGGACAAATACAAAAGCAATTAGGGACCAATATAAACAAATTACAATAAACAATTTTTTTTTTTTTTTAAAGTAAAAGTGTTTACAAAAGTACATATAGTGACTCTTAACAGCTTGGATTTGGCATTTAATGAATGAGGGGAAAAACGGAAATTTTAGTTTTTGGTCCGGCCCTCACTGACTTGGGACCATTGCAAAATGATGTGCGTCCCAAAGTCACCAGCCTTGGCGTCACTATAGACAGCGATTTTAAACCAGACAAACAAGTCAATGGCGTTTTAAAATCGTGTTTTTATCACCTTCGTCTTTTAGTAAAGGTTAAACTGTTTTTATCTTTTAACCTTTTTGAACAAGTCGTGCATGCTTTTATTTCAAGTGGCCTGGACTACTGCAATGCTCTTTATGCTGGCATTAGCCAAAAAGCTCTCTCCCGGTTGCAGTTAGTCCAGAACGCGGCAGCACGACTTTTAACAGGGTCCAGGAAACGCCAGCATATAACCCCAATTCTTCAGAGTTTGCACTGGCTCCCTGTTCATTTTAGAATTGATTTTAAAACATTGCTGTTTGTTTTTAAATCTTTACATGGACTGGCACTTCAATATATCTTGGACCTTATCCAAATTTACATTCCCGCGCGCGCTCTGAAGTCCGAGAGCCAGTTCCAGCTCGTGGTGCCCAAGACCAGACTTAAGACCAGGAGAGACAGGGCCTTCTCTGTGGTCGGCCCTAAGCTCTGGAACACTCTGCCCCTCCATGTTCAAACTGCTTCCACAGTGGAGTGTTTTAAGTCTCGTCTTAAGACCTACTTTTATTCTTTGGCTTTTAACACTACGTGAGTTGTGTGGTCCTCTGTGTTTTTTATACACTTTGATTTCTATTTTACTGTTTTAATTGATTTTACCCTTTAAAATAGTTTTTTTTAATATTTGTTTTTATTGGTTTTATATTTATTTATATTTATTCAGTCATTGGTGGAGCATAATATGTATATATATATATGGGGACGGCGTGGCGCAGTGGGAGAATGGCCGTGCGCAACCCGAGCGTCCCTGGTTCAATTCCCACCTAGTACCAACCTCGTCACGTCCGTTGTGTCCTGAGCAAGACACTTCACCCTTGCTCCTGATGGGTGCTGGTTAGCGCCTTGCATGGCAGCTCCCTCCATCAGTGTGTGAATGTGGAAGTAGTGTCAAAGCGCTTTGAGTACCTTGAAGGTAGAAAAGCGCTATATAAGTACAACCCATTTATCAATCAATCAATCAATGTTTACTTATATCATTTATATATATTTTATTTTATTTTTTACAATTGTTTTTTAACATGGCTGTGCAGCACTTTGGAAACGTTATTGTTGTTTAAATGTGCTATATAAATAAAGTGGATTGGATTGGATTGGATAAACATTGAACAACCAACTATTGATGGGTACGGCAACACCGATGCATCGGCGCATGCGTCGAGTTCATAGAGCGAAACCCTGTGTCGGTGCGCGTACCGCTCTTAGAAAGTCACGTGACCGATCATGAGCTGTTTTGGTCACGTGACCGATACGCCAACTGTGTCGCACTGGCACCTGCGCGCCAACCTGTGTTCATAATGAAGTGCATCTGTCAACAAGATGCTGCTGCCAACCGAATCGCCGCATTTCTGTCGTTGGTCATTTATCGTCGTCGGAGATCATTTCCACCGTGTGGGAATATTTTGATCATATATCGAAAAAAAAAAAAGGTATTTGTGTTAATTTCTTTGTTGTTTCATCCTGTTCTCTCAAAGTTTCGAGCATTGTCCCACCCACACAAACATCCTATTGCTTACATTAAAAAGCACTAACAAACAATCTCCTCGGTAGCTCAATTGGTAGAGTACTCTAGTTTATCATGCTGAGTTCCTTAGGGGGCCTGTTCAAATCCAGCTCTACCCCATTACCTTTTTACCATGAATTGATTAACGTGGACCCCGACTTAAACACGTTGAAAAACCTATTGGGGTGTTACCATTTTGTGGACAATTGTACGGAATATGTAATGTGCAATCTACTAATATAAGTTTCAATCAAACAGTGCGTATTCAGAGCGCATGTAAAAAAATAAATAAAAATAAATTCCAGTCCACAAGTATCCTCATTCACAACACATTCTCTTAGATTTCCATGTTATGATGTATGTGCATACCATTTAGTGCAGGGGTCACCAACTTTTTTGAAACCAAGAGCTACTTCCTTGGTACTGATTAATGCCAATGGCTACCAGTTTGATACACACTTAAATAAATTGACAGAAAGGGCCAATTTGCTCAATTTACCTTTAATACATAACCTATATATATATATATAAAAAATGGTATTTCTGTCCGTCATTCCATCGTACATTTTTTTCCCCTTTTACGGAAGGTTTTTTGTAGAGAATAAATGATGAAAAAAACACTAAACTGAATGGTTTAAACGAGGAGAAAACACGAAAAAAATGAAAACTTAATTTTGAAACATAGTTTATCTTCAATTTCGACTCTTTAAAATTCAACGGAAAAAAATTAGGAAAAAGTAGCTAATTCGAATCTTTTTTTAAAAAATTAAAAAAAGAATTTATGGACATCATTAGTAATTTTTCTTGATTAAAATTAATTTTAGAATTTTAATGACATGTTTTAAATATTTTAAAATCCAATCTGCACTTTGTTAGAATATATAAAAAATTGGACCAAGCTATATTTCTAAGACAAATCATTATTTCTTGTAGATTTTCCAGAACTAAAATTTTAAAAGAAATTCAAAAGACTTTGAAATAAGATTTAAAGTTGATTCTACAGATTTTCTAGATTTGCCAGAATAACTTTTTGGAATTTTTGTTGTGATCCGATGGTCGGATCATCACCGTATTGTTATTTTTGTTCCATTTTTATATCAGTTCCTGTTTCGTTCGTTTCCATGGTCACTCATTAGTTTCAGCTGCTACTCTCTTTTCCAGCACACCTGTCTTTACTAATCACCACCTGTTTATAAGCCAGCGTTTTCTGTTCACTGATTGTCGGATCTTAGTTTTGTTCACATACATCTGTTTACGACTTGTCTCTCACTCTCGTTTTCGCTAGCTCTCACGCTAAGCTTTATTTTTATTCCTAGCTTTCACGCTAGTTGTTTTGTATTTCCTTTTGGTGCCCTTGTGCTTCGGTTTGTTTGTCCTAGCTTTCCATGCTAGCGCTTTTATTTGCCTTTTCTATTTGTATCAGTATTTTTGTTCATAGCTCCTTTTGTTTAATAAATCCCTTAGTTCTTACCTTTTTGCTGTGTTCTTGCTGACGCATCCACGGAGGACCGAATCCGGCATTACAATGCCACACAAGCGTAACAGTAAGATCCGACCAAAGAATGGTTCCTTCGCGTCTGGCAACCACGAGGACGCCTTCGATGAAGGTACATGGATTATGTTTCGGGCGATGGAGGCAGAGACTCTCCGATGCAACCCGGATGAAAGTATCATGTGGGGTCCGGATGGAACCCTGATCCCCATCGATGTTTCCCGGTCCGGTGAGTTTCCCTCCCGCAGCGCTCGCGCTCGTCCGCGTAGGCGGAAGCCGCGAACGATGGCTTCGTCCCGTGACAGTGACTTTCCCACTCCATGCCTCCCTCCTCATAAACACAGCAACCTACAGTCCGCATACAAAACCCCTACACCATTGTTTGGGGACCCAATAACACACTTTGCTAACAGTTTTACCGACTGGGCAAATTCTCAACTTGTGTCCCGCGCAGATGACGTCATTTCGTCGACGCCTCCCGGTAACGCAAACCCGTCCTCCGTTGATGACATCATCAATGAGGAATTTTTTTTGGAAGATTCTCTTTCTCATCCATTTTCAAATGACAATAACATTAATAATAAAATACAGAATTTCCAGGACATTTTTGCTTTTTATTATTCTGGTAAATCCCAACCATCTGCTTTTTCAACTCCACCTGTAAAACCTCATTCCCAGCCCAAGTCCAAGGTTTTTTCTCCCTTTTCAAAGGGACACTCTGGACAATATAGAGGGGAGGAGTCTGCCCGCCTCCAAACCTCCCACCACCCTCCCTTATGGTCAGTCCCTGACCACAGGGAACGGGTCTGGGATTCCCGTCTGGAGGGGGGGGCTATGGCCTATAGCTGTGTTGCGGAGGTAGCGCAGACGCTACCATTTCTTAAAACTGTCAAACCGCAACCTCCTATGAGGCCACCCTTACCTGTTTTTCGGCCCGTTAAACCGCTAGCTCCTCCTAGGCCGCCGCCACCTGTATTCCGCTTAGCTCTTCCTCGTAGACCTCCTCCACCTGTGTTTCCCCCGGCCAAGTCTCAACGGCCTTGTAGACCTCCTCCACCTGTTTTTCCCCCGGCCAAGTCTCAACGGCCTTGTAGACCTCCTCCACCTGTGTTTCCCCCGGTCAAATCACAACGACCAAGTAGACCTCCTCCACCGGTGTTCAGACTTGCGAGGTCATTACCTCCAGCACGTCCTCCACCACCGATGTTCGGCACTGTCCCTAACCTGGTTTTTACACCAAAAGTAGACTCTCGCCTGGTTTTCACACCAGAAGAGGTTCCTAACCTTGTTCCCACACCAGCTTCGGTCTCTCGCCTGGTTCACACACCAGCACCGAATCCTAGTCTGGTTCTCACGCCAGCAATCGACTCTTTCCTGGTCCTCGCACCAGCACCTGTTCCTAAGCTGGAACCCACTCCAGCACCAGCCTTAAAGCTGGAACCCAGTCCAGCATTAGCTCCAAAGCTGGAGCACACTCTATCACCAGCTCCAGAGCTGGAGCCCACTCCAGCACCAGCTCCAAAGCTGGAGTTCGCACCAGCTCTTAAGTTGGAACCCACTCCAACACCTGCGTCGACAACTGCGGTTTCCACGCCGACTACTACGCCTTCTTCCACGACGCCGACTACTACGCCTTCTTCCACGACGGCGACGACTACGCCGACCTCCACGACGGCGACGACTACGCCATACTCCACGACGCCGCCTTCTTCGGCTGCAGCACCTGCACCTCGGCTACAGCCAACGCCTCCTCCTCGGCTGAAGCCAACGCCTCCTCCTCGGCTGAAGCCAGCGCCTGCTCCTCGGCTGAAGCCAGCGCCTGCTCCTCGGCTGAAGCCAGCGCCTGCTCCTCGGCTGAAGCCAGCGCCTGCTCCTCGGCTGAAGCCAGCGCCTGCTCCTCGGCTGAAGCCAGCGCCTGCTCCTCGGCTGAAGCCAGCGCCTGCTCCTCGGCTGAAGCCTGCGCCTGCTCCTCGGCTGAAGCCTGCGCCTGCTCCTCCGCCGGCCTCTGCGCCTGCTCCTCGGCTGAAGCCTGCGCCTGCTCCTCCGCCGGCCTCTGCACCTGCTTCGGCTGCAGCCCCCGCACCTTCGTCTGCTGCTGCCAAGCCTCCTCCACGTCTGCCACAGGTGTGGCCTCTGCGAGGTCGTCCGCCTCGCCGTGCACCTCATCCTGCAAGGCGGCCACTGATGTGGCCTTTTCAAGGTCGGCCGCCAAAACTTTTTCGGCAGCGGCGTTCCATCCGCCGCCGCCACATTGCTATTCCTCGGTGGATTCGGGGACACGCGACCTGGTGACCCTCCGCCCTCCCTTCTTCTGCGGATTTTCTTGTTGTGGGGAGGGGGTTCTAGTTTTTCTTTGCATTCTTTGTTGTATTTTTTTTTTGGACATCTGGTATCTGTCTCTTTTGGGGGGGGATACTGTTGTGATCCGATGGTCGGATCATCACCGTATTGTTATTTTTGTTCCATTTTTATATCAGTTCCTGTTTCGTTCGTTTCCATGGTCACTCATTAGTTTCAGCTGCTACTCTCTTTTCCAGCACACCTGTCTTTACTAATCACCACCTGTTTATAAGCCAGCGTTTTCTGTTCACTGATTGTCGGATCTTAGTTTTGTTCACATACATCTGTTTACGACTTGTCTCTCACTCTCGTTTTCGCTAGCTCTCACGCTAAGCTTTATTTTTATTCCTAGCTTTCACGCTAGTTGTTTTGTATTTCCTTTTGGTGCCCTTGTGCTTCGGTTTGTTTGTCCTAGCTTTCCATGCTAGCGCTTTTATTTGCCTTTTCTATTTGTATCAGTATTTTTGTTCATAGCTCCTTTTGTTTAATAAATCCCTTAGTTCTTACCTTTTTGCTGTGTTCTTGCTGACGCATCCACGGAGGACCGAATCCGGCATTACAATGCCACACAAGCGTAACAATTTTAATCATAATAAGTTTGAAGAAATATTTCACAAATATTCTTCGTCGAAAAAACACAAGCTAAAATGAAAAATTAAATTAAAATGTATTTATTATTCTTTACAATAAAAAGAATAAAAATTACTTGAACATTGATTTGAACTTTCAGGAAAGAAGAGGAAGGAATATAAAAAGGTAAAAAGGTATATGTGTTTAAAAATCTTAAAATCATTTTTAAGGTTGTATTTTTTCTCTAAAATTGTCTCTGAAAGTTATAAGAAGCAAAGTAAAATCCATCCATCCATTTTTTACCGCTTATTCCCTTTCGGAGTCGCGGGGGGCGCTGGCGCCCATCTCATCTACAATCGGGCGGAAGGCGGGGTACACCCTGGACAAAGTAAAATAATAAATGAATTTATTTAAACAATTGAAGACCAAGTCTTTAAAATATTTTCTTGGATTTTCAAATTATATTTGAGTTTTGTCTCTCTTAGAATTAAAAATGTCGAGCAAAGCAAGACCAGCTGGCTAGAAAGTAAATAAAATTTAAAAAATAGAGGCAGCTTACTGTTAAGTGCTGCTATTTGAGCTATTTTTAGAACAGGCCAGCGGGCTACACCCCTGATTTAGTGGTCAATTGTACGGAATATGCACTGAACTGTGCAATCTACTAATAAAAGTTTCAATCAATCAATCATGTTCACATTATTTATTGACTATCTAAAAAGATAAAAATATATTTTTATTTAAATGAAGATATTAAATAATCCTAAATGAAATCCAATGACTTGGTTTATATTATTGTATGTACTAGGTCATAAAATCAGTGTCAGTTGAGTTGGTCAATAGGTTGCCTGTAGGGATTTTTAATGTCCAGCAGATGTCAGTATTTAGTGACACAGTTTCAATACAGTTTTGCAATGTGTCGAAACGATACTTGAAGCCTCATCAACCCATCACTAACATATAGTGACCCTTAACAGCTTGGATTTGGCATTTAAACATTTAACAACCAACCACTTGGCAATTAAAATAAATTCAACATATTATATCCAAACATCAAAATAATATAAAGTCATCTTACCGTCAGCCACCCTGGTCTCTGTAAACAGTTGTCACTACTGTATTTGGTAAAATCTCCTCGAGCAGTGTTTGTTGGCCTGAAGTTTGAGCTGGAGCTGAAGACTTAAAAGGAGTGGAGTTGATTGCTTCAGGTGAAAACCTTCCTGATTACTGATGGTCATCAGCTGTTGGGAAATTGTGTCTGTATTTCCAGTTGTGTCCTTTGGGGGAAATGGTAGCCAAACTCACATTTGGACACATGAGGCTTCTGTGAGGGTGAAGGCTTTGGCCTTGTGTAGAGTTTGCCAAAACAATAGCTTTAGTGATGCATGTTTGGTTATGGTTTAAAGCAGGGGTTTCAAACTCACTTCACCTGGGAGCTACTGGATGCAGAGTCTGGGTGAGGCTGGGTCGCAAGAAAATATTTCCTAAAAAAAATGTTGCATACTCCTCAGCATGTCCATATCTTCTTCCGCTTTTCCGAAGTCGGGTCGCGGGGGCAGCAGCCTAAGCAGGGAAGCCCAGACTCCCCTCTCCCCAGCCACTTCGTCCAGCTCCTCCCGGTGGATCCCCAGGTGTTTTCAGGCCTGCCGGGGAGACATAGTGTTAGAAAAATTGTGTAAATTGTGTGTAAATTATCAAAAAACTTTCAGCTCTCTTTGATTCCACTGAGCAGTTGAGAGTTGTCCTTCTTCGTAGGGGTGGGCAATATCACAAATTTGGGTATCGATACCGGAAGTGTATCGCCAATACCGATACCGATGCCGGAAGTGTCGTCATCTGATGGGAGGGGGACTTCAGGGTTACCGAAACTTTTGAAAAACAGATTTGTACTTTTGCCTTTATTATTTGATTATGATAATAATACAACACAGGACAACGATTTAAGTCAAAAAACTAAATATTTATTACCAAAGTAATATCAATAGCAATAAAGTAATGCAAATAAGGTGCAAACAACTACTGGACCTGGCTTGTCGCCTCAAAACACACAAACACTTAAGGTAAATAACAAAACTCTAGTTATTGAACAAAGTTGTAAACATGAACACAAAACAAAAGAACTGAGAAATTCAAATAAAAAAGTAATAATATCAATTACAATAAAGTAAGTAGTGCAAATAAGGTGAAAACAAATACTGAACTTGGTTAGTCGCCTCACAACACACAAGAACTTAAGTAAAAAAGATAACACTAGTTATTAAACAGTTGTAAAAATGAACACAAAACAAAAGAACTGAGAAATTCAAATAAAAAAAGTAATAATATCAGTTACAATAAAGTAAATACTGCAAATAAGGTGAAAACAAATACTGAACTTGGTTAGTCGCCTCACAACACACAAGAACTTAAGTAAAAAAGATAACACTAGTTATTAAATAGTTGTAAAAATGAACACAAAACAAAAGAACTGAGAAATTCCTATCGTTCTTTTAGTGCAATAAAATACTTTACAGTTTACAACCAAGACATTAAGTCGCACTGGAAACGCACACGTGTGTGTGTGTGTGTGTCCGAGTGAACCTCGGAGCGAATTATACTGATGTGTGTGCGCGAACGCACCAAGCGTCATGTTAATTGTATTTATTTTATTTTATTTTGGGTTGAAGATGAATTTTTAAAGTGTTTTTAAATCTCGTTCGCGACCCATCACTAGGGAGGAGGGTGGAGTGGTGAGGAGCGCTGCGCTGCGCTCACATTTTTTTTCAAATCGGAGTGATTTTCTTAATTTGGTGAAGTATCGATACCATCACGCCAGTATCGATACGATACCGATACTCACCAAGTATCGATACTATCGATACTTGGTATCGATACGCCCAGCCCTACTTCTTCGACCAAGCAAGGTCTTGGAACATTCCGCTGTGTACGTTGGAATGCGACGAGAGGGGTTTTCTTTTGTCCTCAAAAACCTGCCGAAGCTGAAACCAGGATGAGCCCAAGCCCGAAGCATCGTCTTCTTTTGTCTTCAATGTGACCGAAAACAATGACTGTTTATATACTCCCCATTCCTGTTTTGACATGTGTTGTTGCGTAAACATTGAATATTTAAATAAAAGAGGAGACGAAAACCTTTTCGTTAGAGCTTGGTGCAGGAATGGTACAGACAGTACCGGGGCCGTGTCTCTCCTCAAGCTTGAGTCCAAATTTAACTCTGTCTCTGTTTGATTCCTTGCCTTTTTGTCTTGTTTAATAGATGTCTACAGTGTTTATGGGGTGGTTTAGCTCGGTTGGTAGAGTGGCCGTGCCAGCAACTTGAGGGTTGCAGGTTCGATTCCCGCTTCTGCCAAATTAGTAACTGCCGTTGTGTCCTTGGGCAAGACACTTTACCCACCTGCTCCCAGTGCCACCCACACTGGTTTAAATGTAACTTAGATATTGGGTTTCACTATGTAAAGCGCTTTGAGTCACTAGAGAAAAAGCGCTATATAAATATAATTCACTTCACTTCACTTCACCTGACACATTGTCTTCCCAACGTGTCCTGGGTCTTCCCCGTGGCCTCCTACGGGTCGGACGTGCCTGAAACACCTCCCTCCTCAGCATATCTAATTGTATAATGACATTTCAAATTGTATCCCTTTTGCACCGCAACTTTCTCTGTGCAAATAAAACACGTCGGGGTGCCCCTGTGCTCAACAAAGAAATATTGCATCTCCCAATTTTCCTGTAATTGTCTTTGCTAGTCACTAACCCTTCTCTTCACCACAGGCTTTATAAAAGACATGTTTGGGGTTGTGGAATATATTTGTATTTAGCCCACGCACGGAGAATAATGTTATTTCCGCAACGTGTGTCGTTCCGCTTTTCCTCCCTACAGCAACACGGCGGTCTGCGGGTAATAGTGAGTGACGGCTCCCGGAGCGTTATCCGGCGTCATTTAGAAATATATGTAGTGTTCATCGTGTGAGGCAATGCAAATTAAACAATTAAAAAAACAAATAACGGTTTGAATTGGTCCAGGTTATCGGGGACTGTTATTACTGACGGACAAGTGTCGCAGTGTGACTGCAGCCAGGCACATAAGAAAACCCTCGTCTCCATGTTAACGTCTCTGTCGCTTTCACTCATTTGCCGCTTTTCCACTAATGCAGGGGTAGGCAACCCAGAACGTTGAAAGAGCCATTTTGGACCCAAATAAGACAACGCTGTCATGCACCATTAGTATAAAACTCGCGGGCCGCACTAACATTAAACTTTCATATTAAGGTGGGGGCCACAAAATAACGTCTCGCGGGCTGCGTGTCTGAGACCCCTTGTTCAAAGGCCTACTGAAACCCACTACTACAGACTACGCAGTCTGATAGTTTATAAATCAATTATGAAATCTTAACATTGAAACACATGCCAATACGGCCGAGTTAGTTGACTGAAGTGCAATTTTAAAATTCGCACCAAAATATCCTGCTGAAACGTCGCGGTATGATGACGTGTGCGCGTGACATCACGCATTGTCAAGGACATTTTGTTCCAGCATCGTTCCCAGCTATTAAGTCGTCTGTTTTCATCGCAAAATTCCACAGTATTCCGGACGTCTGTGTTGCTGAATCGTTTGCAATTTGTTCAATGAACAATGGAGACATCAAAGAAGAAAGCTGTAGGTGGGAAGCGGTGTATTGCGGCCGGCTTTAGCAACACAAACACAGCCGGTGTTTCATTGTTTACATTCCCAAAAAATGACAGTCTAGCTTTACTATGGAACAGAGATGTCAAGTGAACACGGTTGGATTGGACCACACATAAAAAGTACAGTGTATTATGCAGCGATCATTTCGAAAGATCGTGTTTCGAAGAGGGTCCCTTGCGAAGGGCAGAGATGGGCATCGCCACCACCCGTCGACTGGTGCTTAAGAAAGGTGCGGGGCAGACCTTCAGGTTGTACAGGTACGACCATATAATCTCACTAAAACACTAGTAACACAATAAGCAGATAAGGGATTTTCAAGAATTAACCTAGTAAATTTGTCTAATAACATCTGAATCACTCCCACTGCCCTCTAGTTTTTTTTCCTTTTTTTTTCCTAGTCCTTCACTCTCACTTTCCTCATCCACGAATCTTTCATCCTCGCTCAAATTAATGGGGAAATCGTCGCTTTCTCGGTCCGAATCGCTCTCGCCGCTGGTGGCCATGATTGTAAACAATGTTCAGATGTGAGGAGCTCCACAACCCGTGACGTCACGCGCCCATCGTCCGCTACTTCCGATACAGGCAAGGTTTTTTTATTAGCGACCAAAAGTTGCAAACTTTATCGTCGATGTTCTGTACTAAATCCTTTCAGCAAAAATATGGCAATATCGCGAAATGATCAAGTATGACACATAGAATGGACCTGCTATCCCCGTTTAAATAAGAACATCTCATTTCAGTAGGCCTTTAAAGTCATATCCAACAATTGCAACGGCGACTTTTTACAGTCAACTGTCATTGTTTTTAATGATTTCTGCTGGTGGTGTGCCTACGAATTTTTTCGACGCAAAAAATGTGCCTAGGTTAAAAAAAGGTTGGAAAACACCTGTTTAGATAGTGATTTGAACACAAACACAAATTGATGAAAACCAGAGGTCGTTGGAAGAAAACTATTCCGGGCACAGTGGAGATTTTCAGTCTGGCTTACATTACACACTTGTCACAATCTCTGATTTTCCTTTGTGATGCTCCCCCCTCCACATGTCAGTGTTAAAATATGACCCGAGCTCTGTCTCTGTCACACCTCTTTCACCTCACTTGTCACATACGCCACTCAGGACCGGTCCAATTTCCTGTGGCTGATCTTGTCCGACTGACCCCTTCCTCCCCCCCTGCCGCCGCCCACTCCTTTTCCTTTCTCATTCCACCGAGCCTATTTGGCCGCAAACAAGGCAAGTTGCTCATGCCGGCGAGAGATTGCTAGCCTCTCTGAACCTTGTCGCCACGTCTGGTGTTAAGCCGCTCAAGTCTCATTTTCTTTGTGGCTCGCTGAGAAGCGACCAATGCGTCCCTCTTGGGAGAAGATTTTTGACAAGATCTTTGCTGGAGTGTGTCAGTGGGATCCAAAACAACATTGGTGAGGTCAGCGGTTGGGTCACTATCATTGTTCGAGTTTGTTCCAAAGGTTTTTTAATGGGGAACTGCTAGCGGTGTAACGGTACACAAACATTTCATTTCGGTACGTACCTCGGTTTAGAGGTCAAGGTTCGGTTCATTTTTGGTACAGTAAAAAAAACAATATATATACATTTTTTGGTTATTTATTTACCAAATTTGTAAACAATGGCATAACATACATATACACACAGGGTCCATTGCCTTTATTTGTTAACAAAACCTTTCTAAATATAAAGTGCTTTTTTTGATTGACTGATTGATTGATTTAAACTTTTATAAGTAGATTGCACAGTACAGTACATATTCCATACAATTGACCAGAGACAAGTTTTTCAACTTGTTTAAGTCGGGGTCCACGTTAATCAACGTTAAACTGCCTCAAGTTGTTTCTCAGATTAAATAAAATGACAAAACTTTTCTTCTACAAATAAAAAGTGCAACATTAGTTTCAAGTCAACTCAGCCTCAGATTAACTTTGCTTTCCCCCCCAGCCTGGCTAACTTGGCAGTAAGAGGATATATGAGCTCCTTGTTCTTCCACCATAGAAGTGGGTCAAAATCTAGTTTTTAATGCAATTTGGACTTAAATCTGCTGCTATAAAAACATTTGTTATTGCTTTAGCCCTGCCTGACTCGCCGAGGAGAGGCTGCTTGAATGCGGTGGTGATGCTTCAAAAGGGTTAGCATGTGTTATGAGAGTAGTGTATGTGTGTCTGTGGCCCTTTAATATGTGACATCATGTGCGGTGTGTATGTGGGCGAGCGAGGTGAGGGAGCGGTAGGTGAGTGCGGGGTTCGGCTGATGTTTTGTTGGATTGGCTGTGTCCAAGACCTCAATAAAGCCACGATTTACAACTAATCGCCAGACTCTTCATTTAGCCTGGAGTCCGGAGCTGTGGAGACCCACTGCCGGATAGAGTGAAGGGTGTTGCCCCGAGATCTTAATGAAGCAGGAGGGTCTTCCAGCTCTGGCTTTTACATGTTGTCCTAGCCTGGTCGCTGCTAGCACGTGTACTCGTTCGGTACACCTCCAAACCGAACCGAAACCCCCGTACCGAAACGGTTCAATACAAATACACGTACCGTTACACCCCTAGGAACTGCACATTTCGGGGAATTTTGCCTATTATCGACAATCTTTATGAGTGACGAAAAAGTTTTGTTTTTTTAATGCATTCCAACTCGTTAATAAACGTAAATAAAGGTCTGTTTACGATGGAGTCAATGGGAGGTCCTCTATTCCACTCATAAAGCCCTCTAAATAACCATCTAATAAGTGCCAACAATACTCCATTTACATTTTGTGACTTGAACATTGAAGTTAAATTTAAAGTACCAATGATTGTCACACACACACACTAGGTGTGGTGAGATTATCCTCTGCATTTGACCTATCACCCTCACCCATCTGAGAGGTGAGGGGAGCAGTGGCCAGCAGCGGTGGCCGCGCCCGGGAATCATTTTGGTGATTTAACCCCCAATTCCAACCCTTGATGCTGAGTGCCAAGCAGGGAGGCAATGGGTCCCATATTTATAGTCTTTGGTATGACTCACCCGGGGTTTGAACTCACAATCTACCGATCTCAGGGCGGACACTCTAACCACTATGCCACTTATAATGGAAAAGTGAATACAAATAAAATAATTATTTGTATTCATTGGGAAACATTGTATTAAAAAACAATACAATAAAATGGAGTACAAACAACTACAATAGTAATGTATTAACAGACCTTCCTTATATTGTTTTGTACTCTAGACTTAGGCCCTGTCTACTACTCCTTAAACAAATATAAAGCCTAATCACGGTGTCAGCCACACTAACCCATCGTTTAAGGTCCCCATACTTGGATAATGTTTTACACGGGTAAGTGCGCTGCCTTTTTCTCGAATCTCCGGGTCCTAGCTTTGTATGGACTTATTGATCGTTTACAAACTGAGTTCGGAGAGAAAGTGAAGTCAGAAAGACAGCGCCCCACATAGGAATTGATTTACGTGGAACCCGACTTAAACAAGTTGAAAAACTTATTTGGGTGTTACCATTTAGTGGTCAATTGTACGGAATATGTACTGTACTGTGCAATCTACTAATAAAAGTTTCAATCAATCAATCAAAGTGACGTCAGAAAGAACACGCCACAGCCAACTTCATAACAACCGGAGCTAACCACTGGAAAGATGGAGGCAGGTCATCCAGACATCCGTGTTTCTCATTCTTCTACATGTACAGACGCTTGAGGAAATCACACATGAATACCTTAAGTGAAGGAAACGCGAGATTGCAGCTGTTACTCAGACGGCAAGAGAACTTTTGAAGGTCCGGGTAAGCTGTGATTCTACTTACCAAAACACATGTCGAAGGGGAGGCAACGAGAATGCGGGCTCCCGTGGATGTGATAAAAAAAGGTATCGTGTGCTTTGTATTAGCTGGCCAACAAGGGAAGACAACGAAAAACAGCGAATGCATTTGGACTGGTAAAGTAGTTACTGTCCGCCATGTATGTCTCGGACTCCACGTCTAGGTCCAGAGTATATAAAGTCACCAAAAAGAAATGGACAATGAAGGTGAGGGTAAAAGAGTAAGGAGTGTCCCGACCAGATATCTGGATGCCTAGATTGATCGATGTAAAACGTTTTCTGTCACATTGTTTATTTTCACTTGTCCATTAAAGATTTAGGATGTGAATCGGTACCTCCAAGTCCAAGTCCATGGTTCTCGCCCGGAAAAATGTGGAGTGCAATCTCCGGGTTGGGGAGGAGACCCTGCCCCAAGTGGAGGAGTTCAAGTACCTTGAAGTCTTGTTCACGCGTGAGGGAAGAGTGGATCGAGAGATCGACAGGCGGATCGGTGCGGCGTCTTCAGTAATGCGGACGCTGTATCGATCCATTGTGGTGAAGAAGGAACTGAGCCGGAAGGGAAAGCTCTCAATTTACCGATCGATCTACGTTCCCATCCTCACCTATGGTCATGAGCTTTGGGTTATGACCGAAAGGACAAGATCACGGGTACAAGCAGCCGAAATGTGTTTCCTCCGCCGGGTGGTGGGGCTCTCCCTTAGAGATAGGGTTGGAAGCTCTGCCATCCGGGAGGAGCCGCAACTCCTCCACATCGAGTAGAGCCAGATGAGGTGGTTCGGGCATCTGGTCAGGATGCCACCCGAACGCCTCCCTTGGGAGCGGTTTAGGGCACATCCAAACGCTACGAGGCCACGGGGAAGACCCAGGACACGTTGGGAAGACTATGTCTACCGGCTGGCCTGGGGACGCCTCGGGATCCCCCGGGAAGAGTTGGACAAAGTGGCTGGGGAGAGGGAAGTCTGGGCTTCCCTGCTTAGGCTGCTGCCCCCACGACCCGACCTCGGATAAGCGGAAGAAGATGGATGGATTGATAGCATTAAAGGGGAACATCATCATCAGACGTATGTAAGAGTCAATATATACCTTGATGTTGCAGAAAAAAGACCATATGTTTTTTTAACCGATTACCAAACTCTAAAAGGGTGAATTTGGCGATTGAAACACCTTTCAATTGTTCGCTGTCGGAGCGATGACCCGTGACGTCACAACATGAAGCAATCCACCATTTTCTCAAACACATTACACACACCAAGTCAAATCAGCTCTGTTATTTTCAGTTTTTTTAACTGTTTCCCGTACCTTGGAGACATCATGCCTCATTGGTGTGTTGTCGGAGGGTGTAACAACACGAACAGGGACGAATTCAAGTTGCACCAGTGGCCAAAAGATGCGAAAGTCCCTCGTTTGTTCCGCACACTTTACAGACGACAGCTATGCTACGACAGAGATGGCAAGAATGTGTGGATATCCTGCGACACTCAAAACTGATGCATTTCCAACGATAAAGTCAACGAGATCACAAAGGTGAGTTTTGTTGATGTTATTGACTTATGTGGAGTGTGCTGTCCAGACATATTTGGTCAAGGCATGACTGCAAGCTAATCGATGCTAACATGCTATTTAGGCTGGCTGTATGTACATATCGCATCATTATGCCTCATTTGTAGCTATATTTGCATCCAGCCTTTCCCTCCACCCACATTTAATGCCAAACAAACACATACCAATCGTTGGTTGGAAGGCAATCGCAGAATTCATCCGCGCTTCCTCCCGTTCCGCTTTCTGTCGTGGTATGGCTCGATAGCTTCAGTTTCTTCTTCAATTTTATTTTCGCTATCTGCCTCCACACTCTAACCGTCCGTTTCAATACATGCGTAATCTGTTGAATCGCTTGCGCCACTTAAATCCGAGTCTGAATCCGAGCTACTATGCTATACCTTTCTGTGCTATCTGCCATGTTTGTTTCTGGTGGCTTCACGCAGTGGCGTCACAGGACGATAGATGGGTGGATAAAACGACGGTTAAATAACAGGCACTTTGAAGCGTTTTTCGGGATATTGCGTGATGGGTAAAATTTTGAGAAAAACTTCGAAAAATAAAATAAGCCACTGGGAACTGATTTTTATTGGTTTTAACCGTTCAGAAATTGTGATAATGTTCCCCTTTAAAGATTTGATTAATTTATGATGGTTCAGGTGGGATTCAGCAACAGCGCACTGGATTCCAGTTAATTGAAATACCACAACGCTGGATATTGTTCAGATAAGTTACATTTTTAATTTAAGAACTCGCACACAAAGCAACACTAGAGGTGACTATGACGTGCGCTTTTTCCGAGCATTAGTACTAGGTCGCATTGCGCCTGTGGACGGAGGGGGGAAATGGGTCTTAAACGGTGGCATTGTGTGTGTATGTGGTAGAGATGCGCGGACAGGCAATTATATCATCCGCAATTATATCATCCGCAACCGCATCACCAAAATCGTCATCCACCCGCCGTCCACCCGAACCAACATTTTATCAGGACCGTACCCACCCGCCAACCGCCCGCTGAAATACATCAGAGGTTGGCTGCCTTTACCACTCACAGAGCTATTTAAACCTGTTTCACAGAGCTAACGTTCTCGCGACTATCCAATAGCTTTCATCCTGATGACAAAGATATGGGCGTGCTGTGAAGCCATTGCCTTTGACACCTTCAACAACATGTACAAACCGATTGTTGGTCCGGCAACATGTTGTGTGCAGCTTCCGCAATTACACGTACAAGATTGAAAGGCATACTGGGTGATACAGGTTACACTGATGGTTGTGATATTAACAACTTTAACACTTACTAATATGCGCCACGCTGTGAAGCCACACAATACAAGATTGACAAACACATTTCGGGAGAACATCCTCACAGTAACACTACATAAACGCAACACAACAAATACCCAGAATCCTTTGTATCCGTGACCGTTCCTGAATATATTTTACACCACCGCGCCCCCAACCCCGCCCACCTTACCGACGCACGGGGTGTTTGGGTGTATAAAATAGTGAGGAATTGTCATGAATACAAAGGATTATGGGTATTTGTTGTGTTGCGTTTATGTTGGGTTACTGTGAGGATGTTCTCCCGAAATGTGTTTGTCGTTCTTAATTGGTGTGGTTTCACAGCGTGGCGCATATTACTAAGAGTGTTAAAATTGTTTATATCACAACCATTAGTGTACTCTGTGTCACCCAGTATGCCTTGCAGTCGTGTGCGTGTCACCGTGGAAGCCACACACAACATGATGCTGGACTGACAAGCAGATCGTACATGTTGTAGAAGGCGACAAAGCCAATGGCTTCCTAGCACGCCCTAATACTTATTATCTGGGTGACTGCCGGCAGTCATTCTAGAGAATAATAGCGTCTCCTATTGTCTTCTTCGCTTTATGACACGGGTCTTAAATGGCTCTTTGAATGGCAATGGATACCGATCCCAGAACCATGTATATAAAATATTTCCGGATGGTTCAACCGCCACCCGCCCGAATCTAATTAAAATCAATTTTTTCGTCATGTCAACCGCCCGATCCGCGGACTCGGCGGATGAGACCGCAAACCGCGCATCTCTAGTGTGTGGACAAGGATAAGGTTAGGTGGGATATAGCCTGGATAACCTTAGTGTAGAAGGGGCGTTAGAAGCATACAGAATATATTGGCCAAAAATGTCTTTTGATTTAATAAAGAATTGAGACTGTGATGGTTGGCAGTAGTTTTTGGCCATGAATAAGTCATCGCACCAGTCTTCAAGCACGTGTGCACTGACTATCCCTCACTCGTCCAGGTCCCGAAAACCTTCTGCTGAACTGAATTAATGTGTCACGGCCCTGAAGCAGAAATGTCAAAATTGCTTGCCTCTTTCTCCAATGCTCTATCTCCATTGTGCAGCGCAGCCAAGCGTCTCCGACGGACCTCATCCGCACTGTAGGCCATACATGAGTGGACAGGGGAAGAAAGGAGGCAGTTTTTAATCCAATATTACCAGCGCGGCTGCATCGCCGTGGAAAATGACTGTTTTTTTTTTTGCATGAGCGAGATGAAAGTCGTCGGCCTTATTCTGCCTTTGGGCGGTCTGGATTTAAGTTTTGAACTTCCTGCGATTCCCTGACGGCCTGGCAGCATCAAAGCAACTGATTCATCAGCGCGAACATTTGTCAACACGCTGATTTGTGAAGGAATGGCAAGGTAAGTCAAATAAACGGTGATATTAGCGGTACAACTTTTGCAAGTTGGCAGTAGACTGCGCTCAGATGTATTTTTTTCTCTTCTATTTTTTTTTTTTTTTTCTCAAAGGGTTTCGCAAAGATCCTGTTGGCAGCCGACATCCCTTTGCAGAGCGCTGATGGATCAGAGACCGGCAATTCAGACCCTGTGAGCGGACTTCAGAGTGCTCAGGCCAACACATGATTGGTTAAAGTTAAAAGTTAAAGGCCTACTGAAATGAGATTTTCTTATTTAAACGGGGATAGCAGGTCTATTCTATGTGTCATACCTAGGGATGATGTGTGATAAGAAATTATCGAGTTCGAGCCTATTATGGAATCCTCTTATCGAACCGATTCCTTATCGATTCTCTTATCGAGTCCACATAGGTTGTTGTACATGGAAACAAAAAAAACAATATTTGGTTTAACAAAAGCTCACTTTTATTATATAAGAAAAAAATAAAATCTAATAAATATTGACTGTTACCCCCCTAAAAAAGTTAAATAAAATAAATACTGACTGTTGTTACCCAAAGTATATTTAGTGGGATTTTTCAGAAAAACAAATATATACAGTAACACAAAAACAACCTGTCTCTGTGATCACTATAGGTGTATAAATAATAATATAGTGTTAAATAAAATCAGTCCCTTGGGCACACAACTGAAAATAATAAAGCTCTCCAAAAAGTGCACTTCTGCTACTATTTGACATAACTGTTTGTTATGATGCTTTGACATTTTTGCACTTTATTTCTTTATTGAAAGAAAATTCTATGAAGGGAAAATATGTTTGCAAATGTGGCTACAATAATAGAATATGAAAAGTTAAAGCTAAAAAAAAGAAATACACTTTATTGAGTTAACATTATTTCTTTATGAGCTAGGGCAGTGGTTCTCAAATGGGGGTACGCGTACCCCTGGGGGTACTTGAAGGTATGACAAGGGGTACGTGAAATTTTCTAAAAATATTCTAAAAATAGCAACGATTCAAAAATCCTTTATAAATATATTTATTGAATAATACTTCAACAAAATATGAATGTAAGTTCATAAACTGAGAAAAGAAATACAACAATGCAACATTCAGTGTTGACAGCTAAATTTTTTGTGGACATGTTCCATAAATATTGATGTTAAAGCTTTCTTTTTTGTGAAGAAATATTTAGAATTAAGTTCATGAATCCAGATGGATCTATATTACAATCCCCAAAGTTGATGATTACTTCTATGTGTAGAAATCTTTATTTATAATTGAATCACTTTTTTATTTTTCAACAAGTTTTTAGTTATTTTTATGCCTTTTTTTCCAAATAGTTCAAGATAGACCACAACAAATGAGCAATATTTTGCGCTGTTATACAATTTAATAAATCAGAAACTGATGACATAGTGCTGTATTTTACTTCATTTTTTTTTTCAACCAAAAATGCTTTGCTCTGATTAGGGGGTACTTGAATTAAAAAAATGTTCACAGGGGGTACATCACTGAAAAAAGGTTGAGAACCACTGAGCTAGGGAATATAACGACCACACTACCCAGCATGCAACGGGAGTGACGAGCATGCGCGGTAGCCCTGAAAAGTGTTGTTGCATGTCGTCACCCGGCAGTAAACGTCAAGAACTCAGCCAATACGCCTCGTCTGCATTATTAATAATTAGACTGACAACACATATACAGTGTGATTTTGCTTTGTTTACAAGGAAAGAAAAACAAAAGTTAAAAAAGGGGGATATGTTGTATATATATATATATATATGTATGTGTTGCGGTTGCTTTAAAGAGGTGCATTGCTAGCCTGGTTGCAATGTTTCCGGTTGGTCGTAAAAGTGTTGGTCATGTGTTTTTACCCTGCTCAAATTTCTCAGTAAAGTTATTCATTGGATTATGTCGGTTTAGAGTATCATCCCTAGTCATACCTGATCATTTCGCGATATTGCCATATTTTTGCTGAAATTATTTAGTAGAGAACATCGATGATAAAGTTCGCAACCTTTGGTCGCTAATAAAAAAAGCCTTGCCTTCACCGGAAGTAGCAGACGATGTGCGCGTGACGTCACAGGTTGTAGGGCTCCTCACATCCTCACATTGTTTACAATCATAGCCAGCAGCAGCTAGAGCTATTCGGACCGAGAAAGCAACAATTTCCCCATTAATTTGAGCAAGGATGAAAGATTCGTGGATGAGGAAATTTAGAGTGAAGGACTAGGAAAAAAAAAGCTGATTGCAGTGCGAGCGATTCAGATGTTTTTAGACACATTTACTAGGATACTTCTGGAAAATCCCTTATCTGCCTATTGTGTTGCTAGTGTTTTAGTGAGTTAAATAGTACCTAAAAGTCGGAGGGGTGTGGCCACGGGTGTGTTGACGGCAGAGTCTCTGAGGGAAGTTGCACAGCTGCAGGAGGACGATGGCTGCGCTGATCTCCGGTAAGAGCCGACTTTTTACCACAATTTTCTCACCGAAAACTGCCGGTTAACATGTAGTCGGGATCCATGTTCGCTTGACCGCTCTGATCCGGGAATTTTGAACAAGGAAACACCGGCTGTGTTTTTGTGGCCAACGGCTAAAAGCTTCCCACCTCCATCTTTCTACTTTGACTTCTCCATTATTAATTGAACAAATTGCAAAAGATTCAGCAACACAAATGTCCAAAATACTGTGTAATTATGTGATTAAAGCAGACGACTTATAGCTTGGATCGGGCTGGAAAATAATGTCCGCTAGAACCCTAGACATAAAACGCACGCATCCTCATACGAGTCATCACACCGCGACGTTTTCAACACGACACTTCGCGGGAAATTTAAAATTGCAATTTAGTAAACTAAAAAGGCCGTATTGGCATGTGTTGCAATGTTAATATTTCATCATTGATATATAAACTATCACTCTGTGTGGTCGGTAGTAGTGGGTTTCAGTAAGCTTTTAAAGTACCAATGATTGTCACACACACACTAAGCGTGGCGAAATTATTCTCTGCATTTGACCCACCCCCTTGTTCACCCCCTGGGAAGTGAGGGGAGCAGTGGGCGGCTGATTTAACCCCCAATTCCAACCCTTGATGCTGAGTGCCTTGCAGGGAGGAAATGGGTCCCATTTTTATAGTCTTTGCTATGACTCAGCCGGGGTTTGAACTCACAACCTACCGATCTCAGGGCGGACACTCTAACCACTAGGCCACTTAGTAGGTGAAGATGAAACTTGGATTACCCACAAGTCTCCAAGTTCAAGTTGCAGAAACGTGTGCACTTCCCCCCCAAAACGCAGCCCTTGTTCCCCCAGTCTGAGTGCTCGGCTCTACTTTTTCAGGACCACACACTGGCATCAAATGGACTACCGGATTTTTTGGATTATAAATCGCTCTGGAGTATATGTCGCACCGGCCGAAAATGCATAATAAAGAAGGAAAACAAAAAACATATATACGTCGCATTTTTGGGGGAAATTTTTTTGATAAAACCCAACACCAAGAACACACATTTGAAAGGCAATTTAAAATAAATAAAGAATAGGCCGAATAAGAGTACATTATATGATGCATAAATAACCAACTGAGAAGGTGCCTGGTATGTTAACGTAACATATTATGGTAAGAGTCATTCAAATAACTATAACATATAGAACATGCTATACGTTTACCAAACAATCTGTTACTCCTAATCGATAAATCCCATGAAATCTTCTTCCTCGATGTCTCTTCTAAACAACTCTGCCAACTCCAGAGCTATGCGCCGCTTCCTCTTGTCGTTTTCTGCTGCATATTTCACTACGTCCAGCTTGTTATCTGCAGTACATGATTTCCTTTTCGGTGCCATTTTTGTTCAGCCCTTCTCAGTTTTTATTAGTTACCGCCAGCGATGACATGATCCATTTTAATAGCTATGGCAGTAGCATACAGCATATAGCAGTTAGCATTCCATGACCCACAATGCACTTCTGCCATGACCCTCCCCCGCCGAATTCTTATTGGTTGACGTGTTTGTGGTGATTGCTGACATTTTCTTTGTTTGTCTCTTCTGCGAATGAGATAAATGACATTATTTGATATTTTACAGTAATGTGCTAATAATTTTACACATACCGTAGTTCCTTGAATTGCCTCAGGACATATAGTATGCGCCTGTCTTGAATTACTGCTCGGTCAAACTCGCTTCGCAAAATAATTAGCGCATGCTTAGTATTACCGCCTGGTCAAACTCCTGACATCACGAGTGACACTTCCCCTTTCATCATTTTCAAAATGGAGGAGGCTGATTTCAATACTGGTAATTTGAAATCGCATCAAGGGAAGAAGATTAAGAGCTATTTAATAGGATTTAATGTCCAAGTTATTGAATACCGGAAGGCTAAAAAGAGCGGTAAGCAGCTATGTTTTATTAATATACCAGTACCTGTGGAGAGGTGGAGCCGACGGTCCGACAGACAGGCAGGGGACAGTGGAGCCCGGTCCAAGATGTGGGCGAGGACACGGTGAGTGAGCGGAGAGGAGGAGCAGAAGAGCGACCTGGACTGAGGTTTTATTGAAAAAACAACAAAGTCAAACTGCTCAAGCCATGTCCTTCCTTGGTGGTCCTGGGAACCCGCGAGACGACGGCTTGAGACCGTCACAATACCGTAGCTGCGTGTGTCTAATATGTGTCATTAAATCATTCCG
This sequence comes from Nerophis ophidion, assembly GCF_033978795.1. NCBI lineage: Eukaryota > Metazoa > Chordata > Actinopteri > Syngnathiformes > Syngnathidae > Nerophis > Nerophis ophidion. The sequence goes on along the minus strand of NC_084637.1, from coordinate 15,010,492 downwards.
CCCCCCCACCCTGGTGGTAGTGGGTGCAGAAGAAGTGATATTGAGTGACTTGATAAGTGCTGGGCCGGATATGACGGACCTTCTGATAGCAGTTTTCTAAACTGGACTTTCAATCGAAGCAGGAGGTAATAAAGAAAGATCTCCATCGAGACAGAGAGACTTTTAAAACTGAAGAAAGATAAGGAAGACTTCTATAAACAAGTTATTGATGCTTAAGGATCAGAAGGAGCTGGCATGGACTATATTTATAAGTAAAGGTAAGCCCATAATAACGTTTTTTTTTTATTAAATGTGCTTTTCATGATGGTATCCTTACATCACACTCAAATTTTTACTGCATGCCTTTGGTAAATGCCAGAGTGAGAAGAGGTTTTAAAATAATTACCGCATGCTTACTTTTACCGCATGCCTTTGGTAAGCACAGGAGTGAGAAGAGGTTTAAAATCAACTAGCGCCCCGGCGGCAATTCAAGGAGATACGTACGGTAAGTTGCACCGGAGTATATGTCGGACCCCCGGCCAAACTATGAAAAAAACTGCGACTTATAGTCCGAAAAATACGGTATTTTCTTTACAAAAAAAAAAGCTTAAGAGTGAGGAGGCTTTGCTCGGGGGAACAAAAATGCTTTAAAAGGAAGACATTTCATGCTGATGCGGCTTGAGTGGTGAAATGATCTTTTCCGCGCTGTAACGTGAAGACGCTTTCCTCGAGTTTTGATTCTTCAAACATCCATAGGTACTCTCTATTCCATATATCACCTGCGGGGTGCCACTGAGACACAGAGGCAGTTAGTGCCATCAAAAGCAGCACATGTGGCGTCGAAAACCACCACCCAATCGGCACTCATCAACAGCATTCCGCTCTTATCACAGTTAGAATAATTATGTATATATAATCACACTAACTGTAGTCTGCTTGAAGTCTGTTGCTTTAGTTTTTAGCTATTGTGCTCAACTTAGACTTTTTCTAATCTATGCAAGGACAAAACTGCTTGTCCGAGGGCTGGCCTCAGCCACAGATGTTATCTTTTTTTAGCCTGCTAGCAGCCAAGGACTTCGAGGACCTCAACGAAGATAAGATGACAACACGCAGACGAAGCTGGAACAAGGCGAAATCACAAGGCCCCCAGCCCATTCCGTCACGTAATGTGCGTCCTGAGCCTGCTTTGGATAATATACGTGACCACTCCTTTTAGAGGCCGCCTCAGTGATGTTGACTATGGAACTCTGAATAAAAAAAAAGACGCGGGGAACTGAACCTTGGAGCGTAGGGCGAGACTGTGACTAAGTGTGCAGCGCCATGCGTTCTCCTCATGAGCTAAATTGAACTCTGTCTCTGCAGGATTCCTTGCTTCTTGTCTGTTTAATAGATGTCATCAGTGGTTGAACCTGCTTAGGAACAGACACAAAGCTTTGACCTCATTTTAGTTTCCCTTTTCTTTGGATTTCGTCACCAATTACAAATCATACAGCAGCAGATGTGTGTTTGGACTGTTAATTAGCCAGAACTATGGCTTAAAAGTCTTCCTTTAAGGGTTTAATCCTCAAAGGGGACACATTTGCCGTTAGGTCCAGTCGCCCTTGATTCCACCTTCCTTTGTCCATAATTACCCATGATGCATTTGTGATGACTGCCATTACTCACTTAGGTGAGTGTGATGACCAGCTTATTGCAATGTTAGGGCGCGTCAACCTGATTATTATGTGTATGTTCACCTTTGCACACTTATTGTTTTTTCTACCATGAAAAGTACTCGGGGGTCCGAAAAAAGGGAGTAATTTCTATTTTGGGACTTTAGCCCTACTTTTTTTGGATGGGTTAGGGCTTAGAATTAGGTCACTTTTACCAGAATGGACCCCAAAGGGATTGTGGCTTATCTCACACTAGGGTGGTGCTTCTCTGTTATTTTATGTAAATATTGACAGTAACAATACAAGTTATAGTATAAATATATGGTCGATACTACAGAGATTTGATCAGTATTTTTTATGATCAGAAAATCGTGTTTTGTTATTGTTTAGAAACATAAACACATTAAGACTTGAACAGCAAATAGGAAAGGATTTAAATTCGAACAAATTGTGGCTATTGCTTTCCTTTAGTTATTTTGCACTATTGATTTTATTTCTGAATTTGTAAGTAATAAAATGGAATAAGTAAAACAAACGGAATAGTAAATGATATTGTTACATTCCGATCAAAAATGCAGACATTTGATGATCCTGAAAAATTAAGTATGATCATTAGTATGGCCAAAACTGTAACAACTTGGTATTGGATAGATAACCATATTTGTAGTTTTGTCCATAACCAATATAAAGTAACCAAATGCAGAATAACAAGTGTTATTACATTTTAAACAGAAGTATAGCTAGAACCATGTAAAAAAAAAAAGAGAGTAACCACATTTAAAGGCCTACTGAAATTAGATTTTCTTATTTAAACGGGGATAGCAGGTCCATTCTATGTGTCATACTTGAACATTTTGTGATATTGCCATATTTTTGCTGAAAGGATTTAGTAAAGAACATCGACGATAAAGTTTGCTACTTTTGGTCGCTAATAAAAAAGCCTTGCCTGTACCAGAAGTAGCAGACGATGTGCGAGTGACATCACGGGTTGTGGAGCTCCTCACATCCTCACATTGTTTACAATCATGGCCACCAGCAGCGAGAGCGATTTGGACCGAGAAAGCGACGATTTCCTCATTAATTTGAGCGAGGATGAAAGATTCATGGATGAGGAAAGTGAGAGTGAAGGACTAAAAAAATTAAAAAAATAAAAAATAGACGGCAGACCGATTCAAATTTACTAGGATAATTCTGGAAAATCCCTTATCTGCTTATTGTGTTACTAATGTTTTAGTGAGATTATATGGTCGTACCTGTACAACCTGAAAGTCGGAGGGGTGTGGCCACGGGTGTGGTGACCGCCAGTGCCTCCGAGGGAAGTCACTTTTCTCGACGAGGCGGAGGCGGCCGGCCTGAGATTTTTTATTTTTTTTCCCTCCTCCATGGTGGAAGCATCCGACGGTCGGAGGCGGACGGTGGGAGGAGGCAAGAGAGTCCGCAGCTGCTTCTTTGACAGGCGCAGGAGGAACGACGCAAGCTCTACGCTCATGTCTACGGTGAGAGACGACTTATTACCACCATTTTCTCACCGAAAACTGCCGGTTGACATGTGGTAGGGAACCATGTTCGCTTGATCGCTCTGTTCCATAGTAAAGCTTCACCGTCATCTTTTGGGAATGTAAACAATGAAACACCGGCTCTGTTTGTGTTGCTCAAGGCGGCTGCAATACACCGCTTCCCACCTACAGCTTTCTTCTTTGACGTCTCCATTTTTCATTGAACAAATTGCAAAAGATTCAGCAACACAGAATCCAGAATACTGTGTAAGTATGCAATGAAAAGAGACGACTTATAGCTGTGAACGGTGCTGGAACAAAATGTCCTCTACGATGCGTGACGTCACACGCACGCCTCACCATGCCGCAACGTTTTAGCATGATACTTCCGCGCAAAATTTAAAATTGCAATTTAGTAAACTAAACCGGCCTTATTGGCATGTGTTGCAATGTTAATATTTCATCATTGATATATAAACTATCAGACTGCGTGGTCGGTAGTAGTGGGTTTCAGTAGGCCTTTAACGGCGGGCTAATGAACAGATTTAATCTCATGCAGGCGTTAACGTTCAAAGAAAAAAAAAAAATACAACGTGATTCCATAATTGTGTCCTCAGAATTGAGTCATTCCATATCACTCTGCTTGATTTAAAAATGAAACAGTTAGTCCCTACCATCATTGATATTGTTAATTTATTTTAAGGGTTTCATGCAGCCAGAAAACTGTCATTTCAAAATTATTATAGTTTTGTGTCATGTCTGTTATTTCCTTTTTTTTTTTTTTTTTATACAACTGAATGATTATCCTCCAACTTTAGTGAGTAAACTATTATTGCCATGGGTTGCAGCTTCCAGGAAATATTGCACATCCCTCATTTTGTTGTTTTTACCCCAAAACTCTAACCCTAATCCATCCATCCATTTTCTACCGCTTATTCCCTTCGGGGTCGCGGAGGGCGCTGGAGCCTTTCTCAGCTACAGTCAGGCGGAAGGTTGTATACACACTGGAAAAGTTGCTACCTCATCCCAGGGCCAACACAGACCCTAACCGTTGTTGTAATTATGTATTGGAACAAATTGAAGCCCTGCAGGGGTTTGGAAAGGTCCTAAAAGAACCCAAGTGGTCCCAATTAAAAAAATTTGATTGTTCAAACGGTCCGAAAAGGGACCTTTATGGAGAAGTTGGTCCTTTTTGGGGAGCTTAATCCTTAGTCCTTTTGTGAGTCCATGGACATTTACAGTAAAACTACATAGGCCCCAATCTTTTTGGGGACTCTTTTGAATAAAAAAAAGAAATAACTAACAAAAAAGTACCCCTAAAAGTCCTAGCCTCAACTTGTTCGATAAACGTATTGATCCCTCATTACTTGTATTCTAGAAAATCCACGGACTCAGACTCACCCAAAACAGACTTAGCCCCTCAAAGTCCCAGGGTTCCGCCAAAAGGCCCATCTCAACCTACCTAAACGTCTTAGCGCTCCGCCAACTAAGACTAAAGTCAAAAAGTCCCATTGTTTCGGCAAAAAGGACTAAACCAGAACAGGCCCGGTGGACTCAAAAAGTCTGAAATATGCCCCAAGAGTATGGGCTGTGACCATTTGTGGTACCTTTTGGGACGTCTACAAGAGCAAATAGGGCCTTAGCTTGGTTGGTAGAGTGGCCGTGCCAGCAAATTCAGGGTTCCAGGTTCGATTCCCGCTTCCGCCATCCTAGTCACTGCCGTTGTGTCTTTGGGCAAGACACTTTACCCACCTGCTCCCAGTTCCACCCACACTGGTTAAAATGCCATCGATCCATCCATCTTCATCTGGTTATCCGAGGTCGGGTCGCGGGGGCAGCAGCCTAAGCAGGGAAGCCCAGACTTTCCTCTCCCTAGCCACTTCGTCCAGCTCTTCCTGGGGAATCCCGAGGCTTTCCCAGGCCAGCCGGGAGTCATAGTCTTCTTAACATGTCCTGGGTCTTCCCCGTGGCCTCCTACCGGTTGGACGTGCCCAGTCGTTCCGGTGGCATCCTGACCGGATGCCCAAACCACCTCATCTGGCTCCTCTCAATGTGGAGGAGCAGCGGCTTTACTTTGAGTTCCTCCCGGATGGCAGAGGTTCTCACCCTATCTCTAAGGGAGAGCCCCGCCACCCGGCGGACGAAACTCATTTCGGCCGTTTGTACCCGTGATCTTGTCCTTTCGGTCATAACCCAAAGCTCATGACCATAGGTGAGGATGGGAACGTAGATCGACCGGTAAATTGAGAGCCGGCTCAGTTCTTTTTTCACCACAACGGATCGAAACAGCGTCCGCATTACCGAAGACTCTGCACCGATCCGCCTGTCGATCTCACGATCCACTCTTCCCTCACTCGTGAACAAGACTCCGAGGTACTTGAACTCCTCCACTTGGGGCAGGGTCTCCTCCCCAACCCGGAGATGGCACCCCACCCTTTTCCGGGCGAGAACCATGGACTTGGACTTGGAGGTGCTGATTCTCATCCCAGTCGCTTCACACTCGGCTGCGAACCGATCCAGTGAGAGCTGAAGATCCTGGCCAGATGAAGCCATCAGGACCACATCATCTGCAAAAGCAGAGACCTAATCCTGCAGCCACCAAACCGCATCCCCTCAATGCCTTGACTGGTTTAAATGTAACTTAGATATTGGTTTTCACTATGTAAAGCGCTTTGAGTCACTAGAGAAAAGCGCTATATAAATAAAATTAACTTCACTTCAGGAACCTCTCCAGGATACAAAAGACTGCAGCAGACATGTTGGTGGTTAGGAGATGGGATTAGGGCAGGGGTCACCAACCTTTTTGAAACCAAGAGCTACTTCTTGGGTACTGATTAATGCGAAGGGCTACCAGTTTGATACACACTTAAAAAAAATTGCCAGAAATAGCCAATTTGCTCAATTTACCTTTAATAAATAAATCTATATATATATAAAAAAATGGGTATTTCTGTCTGTCATTCCGTCGTACATTTTTTTTCCATTTACGGAAGGTTTTTTTGTAGGGAATAAATGATGAAAAAAACACTTAACTTTTTAAAAGAGGAGAAAACACGAAAAAAATGAAAATAAAATTTTATAACATAGTTAATCTTCAATTTTGACTCTTTAAAATTCTAAATTCAACCAAAAAAAAAAATGGAGAAAAAGTAGCTAATTCGAATCTTTTTAAAAAATAAAAAAAAATATGGAACATCATTAGTAATTTTTCCTGATTAAGATGAATTTTAGAATTTTGATGACATGTTTTAAATAGGTTAAAATCCAATCTGCACTTTGTTAGAATATATAACAAATTGGACCAAGCTATATTTCTAACAAAGACAAATCATTATTTTTTATAGATTTTCCAGAACAAAAATTTTAAATGAAATTCAAAAGACTTTGAAATAAGATTTAAATTTGATTCTACAGATTTTCTAGATTTGCCAGAATAATTTTTTTGAATTTTAATCATAAGTTTGAAGAAATATTTCAGAAATATTCTTCGTCGAAAAAACAGAAGCTAAAATGAAGAATTAAATTAATTTTTTTTATTATTCTTTACAATAAAAAAAAATCAATTTACTTGACATTGATTGTAGCTGAGATAGGCGCCAGCGCCCCCCGCGACCCCGAAAGGGAATAAGCGGTAGAAAATGGATGGATGGATGATTTAAATTGTCAGGAAAGAAGAGGAAGTAATTTAAAAGGTAAAAAGGTATATGTGTTTAAAAATCCTAAAATCATTTTTAAGGTTGTATTTTTTCTCTAAAATTGTCTTTCTGAAAGTTATAAGAAGCAAAGTAAAAAAATAAATGCATTTATTTAAACAAGTGAAGACCAAGTCTTTAAAATATTTTCTTGGATTTTCAAATTCTATTTCAGTTTTGTCTCTCTTAGAATTAAAAATGTCAAGCAAAGCGAGACCAGCTTGCTAGTAAATAAATACAATTTAAAAAATAGAGGCAGCTCACTGGTAAGTGCTGCTATTTGAGCTATTTTTAGAACAGGCCAGCGGGCGACTCATCTGGTCCTTACGGGCTACCTGGTGCCCGCGGGCACCGTGTTGGTGACCCCTGGATTGGGGTTAGTACAGAATTATGTCAAAATCCAAGAGATCCTACAGGAATTGAAACAAAAAGGCCCTTCCGTTGTTCAGGTAATGGGTCACTGATTATGGGGCACAATATATGTTCTAGTTCAACCTCAAAATGTTTGACAGGATTGAGGTCAGGGCTCTCAAGTCCTTCCATACGAAAGTCTACCAAGCATGTCTCCTATGGCCCTTAAAGGCCTACTGAAACCCACTACTACCGACCACGCAGTCTGATAGTTTATATATCAATGATGAAATATTAACATTGCAACACATGCCAATACGGCCTTTTTAGTTTACTAAATTGCAATTTTAAATTTCCCGCAGAGTTTCTTGTTGAAAACGTCGCGGAATGATGACTCGTATGATGAAGTGTGTTTGTGACTTTATTGGTTGAAGGCGACATATTAGCTCAGCACCACTTACGGCTAAAAGTCGTCTCTTTTCATCGCATAATTACAAAGTAATTTGGACATCTGTGTTGCTAAATCTTTTGCAATTTGTTCAATTAATAATGGAGACTATAAAGAAGAATGCTGTTAGTGGAAAGCGGCGGATTGCAGCTGTCTTTAGCACCGAGACGCAGCCGGTGTTTCTTTGTTTGTTGTGAAGCTTTAACACAGAGCGGTCAAGCGAACCAGCATGTTTTTGGGTGGGAAAATTGTGATATATATTTTACCAGAGACATCAGTGGCTTACACGTCCTCCTGCAGTAGCTGTCAAAAAGGCAGCTGTGAGCTTGGCTCCTCGGCTTCTCTCTGAGACACTGGCATGTTCACCGCAGCCATCCGACCTCGAGGTATGTCTTTACAATCTCACTAAAACACTATTAAAACAATAAGCAGATAAGGGATCTTCCAGAATTAACCTAGTAAATGTGTCTAATTACATCTGAAATGCTCACACTGCCGCCACCCGGAGCCGCCGCCTTTTATCTTATTATTATTATACTTTTTTTTCCTAGTATTTCACTATCAATATCCTCATCCTCGCTCAAATTAATGGGGAAATTGTCGCTTTCTCGGTCCGAATTGCTCTTCCTACTGGTGGCTCCCATTATAAACAATGTGTGGATGTGAGAAGCCCTCTCACCGGTGACGTCACGCGCACATACTTCCAGTAAAGGCAAGGCTTTTTTATTAGCGACCAAAAGTTGCGAACTTTATCGTCGATGTTCTCTACTAAATCCTTTCAACAAAAATATGGCAATATCGCAAAATGACCAAGAAGGACACATAGAATGGACCTGCTATCCCCGTTTAAATAAGAAAATCGCATTTCAGTAGGCCTTTAATGTTGTGTTGATGTGGCTCTGCAAAAATACTAATTGACGTTTTGGTATTCTGTGAAGGCACAACACACAGAATGAGAGCCCGGGCACTAAATTCATATTAAACCAAAGTTAATTAGGTCTGTATGTCATTGCTAAGAAACACACAGAGGGAGGGAACAATCTCCTCCTGTTTAATTAGGCTCCGTGAATATCTGATGACCTTGCCTGTTCAAGATGGACGGCGACAGTATCGCCGCATCAGCAGATAAAGAATGTGACTACAGGCAGCCTGGCTGGATAGAAACATCCGTCAGATGGAAAAATGAAAGTCATATCAAGTTTGTGTGTGTGATGCGTACCTGTACGCACGCTGTTGAGAGATAGGACCACCGCATGAGACTGGTTGCCCAGAAGTCATCGCTTCCTGTTTCATCTGCATCCTCCGCCTCCTTCCTCTTGGTGGCGGCGCTTGGCTGGCACTCAGTCAAGCCGACAGTCAGAGAGTCACCTGAGATTAAAAACGAGGCGGCGGTGATAGAACACCTCACTTGTGAAGGATACAATTTCAAGAATGGCGTTAAACACAACGGCACGCTATGATGGTAGATAGAAATATTCCACGTGAAGCCGGTGTTTAGAATGACACTTTATAAGGATTTATCTGCCGTTATATGACTGTTCGATTTCACAGACACTCAGTCAGACGTTAAAATGTATCCGAGCCATTTCTGCTGCTTACTCTGTCAGTATTAAACAATCAAGTACACTCTATACCTTCAGGGGCGCATTGAAATTTTTTTATTTTTGGCCCAGCTATGCTGTTGGACACCAGGCACTTGACATATAGAGCTTTGGAGCATACTATACAAACACCTTTTTGCCCAAAGGGTAAACGTTTTTTCAGTCAGCACTTAAATTTTGGCTGAGTTTGTGTTTGCAAAGCATGAAGGAGAAGTTCATCTCAGTACTTTGGTGTAAGTGGATGCTGAGTCCTCAGTAAGATGTATTTTTTAACTGTCATACTACCATTGCCGGTCGCTTCACCGGAGTGTGAAGCGACCGGAATGAGAATCAGCACCTCCAAGTCCGAGTCCATGGTTCTCGCCCGGAAAAGAGTGGAGTGCCATCTCCGGGTTGGGGAGGAGACCCTGCCCCAAGTGGAGGAGTTCAAGTACCTAGGAGTCTTGTTCACGAGTGAGGGAAGAGTGGATCGTGAGATTGACAGGCGGATCGGTGCGGCGTCTTCAGTAATGCGGACGTTGTACCGATCCGTTGTGGTGAAGAAGGAGCTGAGCCGGAAGGCAAAGCTCTCAATTTACCGGTCGATCTACGTTCCCATCCTCACCTATGGTCATGAGCTTTGGGTCATGACCGAAAGGATAAGATCACGGGTACAAGCGGCCGAAATGAGTTTCCTCCGCCGTCTGGCGGGGCTTTCCCTTAGAGATAGGGTGAGAAGCTCTGCCATCCGGGAGGAACTCAAAGTAAAGCCGCTGCTCCTCCACATCGAGAGGAGCCAGATGAGGTGGTTCGGGCATCTGGTCAGGATGCCACCCGAACGCCTCCCTAGGGAGTTGTTTAGGGCACGTCCAACCGGTAGGAGGCCACGGGGAAGACCCAGGACACGTTGGGAAGACTATGTCTCCCGGCTGGCCTGGGAACGCCTCGGGATCCCCCGGGAAGAGCTAGACGAAGTGGCTGGGGAAAGAGAAGTCTGGGTTTCCCTGTTTAGGCTGTTGCCCCCGCGACCCGACCTCGGATAAGCGGAAGAAGATGGATGGATGGACGGATGGACTACCATTGCCTGCAGAATGCACAGTTAATAAGTACAGTATTTTCCGGACCGTAGGGCGCACTGCCAATGAGCAGGTTTAGTCAGGCCTATTTTCATACAAAAGGCGCTCAATTTTTGTTTCATCTGATTTAGACTTCCTTTTTATTGTCATTCAAATTTGAATTTTACAGTACAAATAAGAACAAAATTTCGTTGCATTAGCTCTTGGTAGTGCAGGATAAAAAAAACAATAAGGTCTAGATATAAATAAATAGATTGTTGTACAGATAAATACATTGCTCTTTTGCATATGCATCCAGGTTTATGGATGTATGTTGTATTGTGTTTTTTATTCCAGCGAATTAATCCATTTTGGGGGGAGTTGAGGGGATAATTTAATTATGATGCGTTCAAGAGTCTTACGGCCTGAGGGAAGAAGCTGTTACAGAACCTGAGGGTTCTGCTACGGAGGCTGCAGAACCTCTTCCTAGAGTCCAGCAGTGAAAACAGTCATTGGTAGGGGTGGGAGGAGTCTTTCCAGATTTTCTGAGCCCTGGTCAGGCAGCGGCTTTTTGCGATCTCCTGGATAGGAGGAAGAGGACCTCCCGAATAGAGGAGAACGTGGGACTGTACCTTAGAGCGTAGGGCGAAACTGTTACTGAGTGTAAAACCCAATACATCTCTCCTCATGAGTAAAATTAAACTCTGTCTCTGCTTGATTCCTTCCTCTTGCCTTGTGTATTAGATAGTTTGGTGTTTGAACCTGACAGTGTACCTGTACAAAAGACTGTCTCTGGAACGCTTGTTTTCTTTTTGTGTCATTGAGTTGCTTGAATGTAGTTCACTTTTACGACACTGGAGGGGGCATTGAACACATCATTACATCAGCAAGCTCTGAAAGTTACGGTGAACTTCGATGTCATTTGTTTAATTGGCAGTGTGCTTGAATACAAAGTGAGTTACTTTATATAAACTTTAATATCACCTGTTTTTTGCTTAAAACTATATTGCAACTCATTTGGTCAGTTTTATTGTAGTCTAATGGCTGTTAGGCATCAGGTTCACAAGCTAACTGCCAGCTAAATATCATACCCTGATTGGGGCCTGTGTGTAGCATTGGACATGTTTGTTAGCCCCAATGGAACATTTTGAATTATTGTTGTGGTGCTATTTACATTCTAATAATTATTAAATTACTTAGGGCTGGGATGTTCAAATTCTGTGCATTTATGTAAACTGTGTATACACAGCTAAGTGATGTATATTTAACAGCCCTGTTGCAGGCTTGTACCTATATTTCATTGCATTGTGGTCACTTTAGTTGATTTATAATGATTGTATAGGAAATCACACACACAAATGCAAACAAACAACTCATGCATGTCTTCAATATACAAATGAACCTGCAAATCTGGACTTGGACAATCTATTATTTGTCCTGCACTCACCTGAACGAATAATTGCTGTCCTGACCCGACACCCTGAAGTGATTTCTAATCCATATTTAACCAGTCATAGTCGTCACTACAGTACCTCATGTCTCGCCCAGAAAATGAAAGAATGAATAAACTTGCAGTATATTAACAAAACTTCCAACACTACAAATATTACAAATGGTCACTAATAGAGATGTAACAACATGAAATTGTGGTATCACAAATTATCATGGTAATCATTACTTAAAGTCAGCATTATCCAGCTGACTTTGGACAAGAGGCAGGGAACACCTCAGACTTGTCGCCAGACAATCACAGTGTTAGTTTTCTAATAGTACATTATTTCCTATGTCAAAGACCAGCTTTCTAATACCATTTCATAGCTTACCTCTAAGCTTTATTTTAGATGCAATTGTTTGCCAACACTGATGTCTTTATGTCAGGAGTGCTTTACTGGGTCTGTCAGACGTGTCATAGATCATCACTTTTACAACATACACCATTCAGCGGTGCCTGGTTTTGGAAGACGTTGAAATGTATGTCCTTGCAGGAAGTTTATTACATTTTCTGCCGAAGGTGCATCAACCGAGTATTGAGCAAACGCTGTGAATACTTATGTACATGTGACTTTATTTTGAAATTAGTTTTTTTTTTAAATACATTTGCAAATACAAAAAATAAAGACAACTTTCAACATTGTCAATTTGGTGTTGCAGAAATGTCAAAATCTACAGGTACAACTAAAATGATGAAACATTTTTCAATATAAATGGATGTATTATAAAACAAGTGGCGGGCAACAGTGAAGAGGGGTAGCAGTGCGGATGGACGTTGCCGTGTGGTCATTTGAACTTTTCAATTGATAACCTTTTAAAATTATTGGGTGCGGCTTTCCGAAACACAAGGAAAGAGGATAAGCAAAAACGGGCCTAAACATTTTTTTGTTTTACTGTCTTGACTTTTCAATGGGCGAACAGCAACAGCCTGTTGCTGTTTTAAACCATAGTCGAGGGCCTTATATTATATATTTAGTTTCCCAACTTTGTTAATTGACTATTTGACTTTTCATTTATGCCAATGGGATACTTGCCAACCTTGAGACCTCCGATTTCGGGAGGTGGGGGCGTGGTCGGAGGCGTGGTTGGGTGCGTGGTCTGGGCAGGGGCGTGGTTAAGAGGGGAGGAGTATATTTACATCTACAATTCACCAACTCGAGTATGTCATATATATATATATATATGAAATGTGTATGTGTGTATGAAAATACTTGACTTTCAGTGAATTCTAGCTATATATATTATTTTTTTTATATTTACAAATAAAAGAAATAGCTGAATTTCCGACGGCACCTATCAAATACACAGTATTAAAAAAGTTGTTCTACTAACTGTACTGTGCTTGCTGGTTACTAAAAAAACAACAACAACACTTACCTTTCACTATTTGAGTAACCTTTGTTCTGCCATTTGCGTACTGGCGAGAGTCACTTGCCGTCAGGCGCGCAACACCATGTAAATCGTTGGCCAATCAAAAAGCAACCCCATGACGCTATAGCCAACATTCACCAGGAGATGGCAACAGACAACATAGAATCACTCTATTACAGACGGTGTTGCTATGGCTGTAACTTCCTCGTTCTTCTGCTTTGTCTCCTTGTGTGTGCAGTTTTTTATTAAAATACGTAGATGTTGTAACGTGATTGGGCAGGCAAGCTGTTTATATAGTGGGAAAGCGGACGTGAAAACAGGCTGTCCCTACTCAGGTCCGCATGGAGCTGGAGGGGGCGTGGCCTCCAGCTCCATTTCGGGAGAGGCGCTGAATTTCGGGAGTCTCCCGGAAAATCCGGGAGGGTTAGCAAGTATGGCCAATGGCATCATCAGCCTGTAGTCATTAGTCCTCAGGGACCCTGACTAGTAAATCAACACAGGTGGAAAGAGGACTGAAAATGTGTACTTAAGTACAAGTACTGTTGCATGGCTTATATTGTCATCAATTACAATTTGGTAAAATAACTAAGTAGTCTTCTAAAAAACTACTCAAGAGTATTATTACTTTGAACTGTTGGATGTCTAATTGCATCGTCAATAGCATTCACCTGTATGAACTATCTATGTTCAAGGCACAGATGAACAATGTACAGAAATATTGCATGAGGGAAATTTCTCCATCCATCTTCTTCCGCTTATCCGAGGTAGGGTCACGGGGGCAGCAGCCTAAGCAGGGAAGCCCAGACTTCCCTCCCCCCTAGCCACTTCGTCCAGCACCTACCGGGGTATCCCGAGGCGTTCCCAGGCCAGCCGGGAGACATAGTCTTCCCAACGTGTCCTGGGTCTTTCCCGTGGCCTCCTACCGGTCGGATGTGCCCGAAACACCTCCCTAGGGAGGCGCTGGGGTGGCATCCTGACCAGATGCCCGAAACACCTCATCTGGCTCCACTCGATATGGAGGAGCAGCGGCTTTACTTTGAGCTCCTCCTGGATGACAGAGCTTCTCATCCTAAAGGAGAACCCCACCACCCGGTGGAAGAAACTCATTTCGGCCGCTTGTACCTGGGATTTTGTCCTTTCAGTCATAACCCAAAGCTCATGACCATAGGTGAGGATGGGAATGTACTGTAGATCGACCGGTAAATTGAGAGCTTTGCCTTCCGGCTCAGCTCCTTCTTCACCACAACGGATCGATACAACGTCCGCATTACTGAAAACGCCGCACCGATCCGCATGTCGATCTCACGATCCACTCTTCCCTCACTCGTGAACAAGACTCCGGGGTACTTGAACTCCTCCACTTGGGGCAGGGTCTCCTCCCCAAGCCGGAGATGGCACTCCACCCTTTTCCGCGCGAGAACCATGGACTCGGACTTGGAAATGCTGATTCTCATCCCGGTCGCTTCACACTCGGCTGCAAACCGATCCAGATGAAGGAAATTGTTTTATAAAAAAATGTAGACATAAAGCTTTTTTTTTTTTTGTTAAATGAATAACAACAATGTTTTTAAATCACAGGCAGGTAAGTGTCATACTAACCTGGACATGCTACCCTTTCTGTCACAATTCACTTTCCGAGCCTTTTATTCAGTTTCAGCAGGTGCAAGTTGTCTAAGTTCATCAGTCAGATCCTAAAAAAACAAAGAGAGCAAAATTTGTGTATTGACCAGAACTAAATGCTAAACATTAGCCAAGCATTTGCTTAAATTTACCCTCCTTTTACCAACAAGCTACTGGCTGAAATGGTCAATTTTCAATTGATGCTATTTGTTTCATACAACGCAGCACAACATATATGCTTGTTGAATGGCCTGAGAGTATTAATGACACATCACGCAAGTTAGCAGGCGCCGTCAGCAGGCTAAACAATGGCAGCGACAATATCTTTGCAAACTTATCTTAGCCAAACTGTTAAACTTAACACATAAAAAATAAAAAAGCAATATCATGCAAGTACATTTATAAAACGGGAGAACATCCGCACCCTAACACAACATAAACACAACAGAACAAATGCCCAGAAACCCTTGCAGCACTAACTCTTCCGGAACTCTACAGTATACACCCCCACCACCCCCCGCCTCCCTCCAACCCTGCCCACCTCGACCTCCTCATGCTCTCTCCGGGAGAGCAAGTACCAAATTCCAAGCTGCTGTTTTGAGGCATGTTAAAAAAAAAAAAATGCACTTTGTGACTTCAATAATAAATATGGCAGTGCCATGTTGGCATTTTTTCCATAACTTGAGATGATTTACTTTGGAAAACCTTGTTACATTTTTTAATGCATCCAGCGGGGCTTCACAACAAAATTAGGCATAATAATGTGTTAATTCCACGACTGTATATTTCGGTATCGGTTGATATCGGAATCAGTAATTAAAAGTTGGACAATATCAGAATATCGGATATCGGCAAAAAAGCCATTATCGGACATCTCTACACCACATGATTCAATTTGATTCTTAGGGGTAACAAATTGATTCTTGATTAAAAATCAATACCTTTTTAATATCATTGGATGTCAGTTCTATGATTAACTACATTCTTCCATTAAATAGATAAACAGTTCTGATCAATTTCTATATCACTTAAAAGAAAACTGGTTTTGTTTAATGAAATGCTTCAAATTTGTATTTGACTTGAATAAAGTCAAACACAAATAAGGCAACAACAGAAGTATGGAACATATTTTCTAAAGTAAAACTGCTGTAAATATGAACATTGACATCAACAATGAGATTTGCCCGAATGGCTGCACAGGACAGATTTTGAATCAATTAAGAATTGTTACAAATAAGAATCACGGTTAATCTGATAACCCATTTTTTTTTGACACTTTTATTCACAATATTTTGGCATGCTGTTTTAAAAATGTGGAGCTGCAAACGCATACTTGCCAACCCTCCCGGATTTTCCGGGAGACTCACGAAATTCAGCGCCTCTCCCGAATACCTCTCGGAAGAAATGTTCTTCCGAAAATCTCCCAAAATTCAGCAAAACTGGAGGACACGCCCCCTCCAGCTCCATGCGGACCTGAGTGGGGACAGCCTGTTATCAAGTCCGCTTTCCCACTATATAAACAGCTTGCCTGCCCAATCACTTTACAACATCTATGGATTTTAATAAAAAAACACACACACTAGGAGACGAAGCAGAAGAATGAGGAAGTTACAGCCATGGCGACGCAATCTGTAATAGAGTGATTCTATGTTGTCTGTCGCCATCTCCTGGTGAATGTTGGCTATAGCGTTATGGGGTTTCTTTTTGATTGACCAACTATTTAGGTGGTGTTGCGCACCTGATGGCAAGTGACTCTCGCCAGTACGCAAATGGAAGAACAAAGGTTACTCAAATAGTGAAAGGTAAGTGTTGTTTTTTTTAGTAACCAGCAAGCACAGTACAGTTAGTAGAACAACTGTGTTTTTATTACTGTGTATTTGATAGGTGCCGCCTGAAATTCAACTGTTTATTTTATTTATATATGTAATAAAATTAAAATATATATAGCTAGAATTCACTGAAAGTCAAATATTTCATACATATACAGTATATATATAAATATATGTATATATATTTATGTGAAATATATATGAAATACTCGAGTTGGTGAAATGTAGATGTGAATATACTCCTCTCCCCTTAACCAAGGCCCGCCCCAACCATGCCCCAGACCACGCCTCCGCTCCACCCCCCACCTCCCAAAATCGGAGGTCTAAAGGTTGGCAAGGATGTGCAAACGGCACCTTTAACCTCAGAGGATTTTACTTTAGAGGCATAAATCTCAAAAATGATTCCCGAGCGCGGCTACCGCTGCTGCTCACGGCTCAGGAACAAAGGGATGGGTCGAATGCAGAGGGTAACTTCACCACACCTAGTGTGTGTGTGACTATCAGTGGTACTTTACCTTTTTTAAATTCTAAATAAATGAAGTCCAACAAGCTCGTGTCTGTTCCAAGCGCTGTACAAATGTGACTGAAGGCAGATTTCCGGGGGCCTGTTTACAGACACAAGTGTAATAGACCCCTGTGTCATTAGCCAAGCCACTGAGCTGACTAATAATATGACTTACACGAGGTGGGCCGAACCAGCCGGCACCACTTAGCTTTCCCCCTGCAAACATCTGACAAAGCCGCTGTCATTCAGAGCCGTGCAGCACGGAGGTCACGTCAACCGGGCTTTTTCCCCCACCACATTCACATGGTCCTGAGGCACATCGAGACGTCGGGTGAGATTGACTGACGGCTACATATGAATGGTTTGAAAACTCCGAACCCAGTTTTTCTAATTGACTCCCTGCGGAGTTGTGCCGCACGCGCTGGCAACATTAGCTCGTGCGAGGCGAGGACAAAAAAAAAAAAGACACATCCTGCTCTGGACTTTTAAAGGCCTACTGAAACCCACTACTACCGACCACGCAGTCTGATAGTTTATATATCAATGATCAATCAATCAATCAATCAATGTTTATTTATATAGTCCTAAATCACAAATGTCTCAAAGGACTGCACAAACCACTACGACTACGACATCCTCAGAAGAACCCACATAAGGGCAAGGAGAACTCACACCCAGTGGGATGCCGGTGACAATGATGACTATGAGAACCTTGGAGAGGACCTCATATGTGGGCAACCTTCCCCCTCCCCCCCCAGGGGACCGAAAGCAATGGATGTCGAGCGGGTCTAACATAATATTGTTAAAGTTCAATCCATAGTAGCTCCAACACAGCCGCGTCAGTTCAGTTCAAAGCGGATCCAAGACAGCAGCGAGAGTCCCGTCCACAGGAAACCATCCCAAACGGAGTCGTATCAGCAGCGTAGAGATGTCCCCAACCGATACACAGGCGAGCGGTCCATCCTGGGTCCCGACTCTGGACAGCCAGTACTTCATCCATGGTCATCGGACCGGACCCCCTCCACAAGGGAGGGGGGGACAGAGGTGAAAAAGAAAAGAAGCGGCAGATCAACTGGTCTAAAAAGGAGGTCTATTTAAAGGCTAGAGTATACAAATTAGTTTTAAGGTGGGACTTAAATGCTTCTACTGAGGTAGCATCTCGAACTGTTATCGGGAGGGCATTCCAGAGTACTGGAGCCCGGACGGAAAACGCTCTATAGCCCGCAGACTTTTTTTGGGCTTTAGGAATCACTAATAAGCCGGAGTCCTTTGAACGCAGATTTCTTGCCGGGACATATGGTACAATACAATCGGCAAGATAGGCTGGAGCTAGACCGTGTAGTATTTTATACGTAAGTAGTAAAACCTTAAAGTCACATCTTAAGTGCACAGGAAGCCAGTGCAGGTGAGCCAGTACAGGCGTAATGTGATCAAACTTTCTTGTTCTTGTCAAAAGTCTAGCAGCCGCATTTTGTACCAACTGTAATCTTTTAATGCTAGACATGGGGAGACCCAGAAATATTACGTTACAGTAATCGAGACGAGACGTAACAAACGCATGGATAATGATCTCAGCGTCGTTAGTGGACAAAATGGAGCGAATTTTAGCGATATTACGGAGATTAAATATTAACATTGCAACACATGTCAATACGGCCGGTTTAGTTCACTAAATTACAATTTCAAATTTCCTGCGGAGTTTCTTGTTGAAAACGTCGTGGAATGATGACGCGTGTTTGTGACGTCCCGGGTTGTAGCCCAGCACCACACACTCCTAAAAGTCGTCTCTTTTCATCGCATAATTACACAGTAATTTGGACATCTCTGTTGCTGAATCTTTTGCAATTTGTTCAATTAATAATGGAGACTATAAAGAATAATGCTGATGGTGGAAAGCGGTGTATTGCAGCTGCCTTTAGCACAGAAACACAGCCGGTGTTTCTTTGTTGTGAAGCTTTAACACAGAGCGGTCAAGCGAACATGTTTCTCTACATCAACCAGCAAGTTTTTTTATGGGAAAATTGTGATGTTAAGTCGGCTCTTACCGGAGACTTCAGTGGATTATGGGACCTCCTCCTGTAGCTGTCAAAAAGGCAGCTGTGATCTTGGCTCCTCCGCTTCTCTCAGAGACACTGGCGTTCACCGCAGCCATCCGACTTTCAGGTATGACATTACAATCTCACTAAAACACTATTAGCGGTATAGCTCGGTTGGTAGAGTGGCTGCGCCAGCAATTTGAGGGTTGCAGGTTCGATTCCCGCTTCCGCTATCCTAGTCACTGCCGTTGTGTCCTTGGGCAAGACACTTTACCCACGTGTAACTTCGATATTGGGTGTCACTATGTAAAGTGCTTTGAGTCATTAGAGAAAAGCGCTATCCATCCATTTTCTACCGCTTATTCCCTTTTCGGGTCGCGGGGGGCGCCTGCGCCTATCTCAGCTACAATCGGGCGGAAGGCGGGGTACACCCTGGACAAGAAAAGCGCTATATAAATATAATTCACTTCACTTCACTTTACTATTAAAACAATAAGCAGATAAGGGATCTTCCAGAATTATACTAGTAAATGTGTCTAATTACATCTGAAACGGTCCCACTGCCGCCGCCTACCTACCTTTTCTTTTTCTTTTTTTTGTGCTTCACTCTAACTTTCCTCATCCACAAATATTTCAGCCTCGCTCAAATTAATGGGGAAATTGTCGCTTTCTCGGTCCGAATAACTCTTGCTGCTGGAGGCTATGATTATAAACAATGTGAGGATGTGAGGAGCCCTACAACCAGTGACGTCACACACACATCGTCTGCTACTTCCGGTACAGGCAAGGCTTTTTTATTGGCGACAAAAAGTTGCAAACTTTATTGTTGATGTTCTCTACTAAATTATTTCAGTAAAAATATGGAAATATCGCAACATAATCAAGTATGACACATAGAATGTACCTGCTATCCCTGTTTAAATAAGAAAATCTAATTTCAGTAGGCCTTTAAACACTCAAAAGCTTGGCTGCAAGACGGCATGATGAAAAACGGCTTTCTGTCATTTTCCAACCGCTGGCCCGCTTCCGGACTGAAATGCAACAGGTCGCCGCACTTATCACAGGCATCCAGCAGCCAGGTGCATGTCACGCGATAACATTCGCAGCAGCAACAAACAACAGTGAAGATGAAAAGCTTCCTGGTAAAAAGGCAACACTATATTGCGTATTGTTCATAAAAGATACTTTTTTTCTAGTATTTCGGTGCTTCGCATACCCTTAACAGTGTATTGTAAAGCAAGAGTAAAAGTCAATATATTCTAGATAAGCGCTACCCAAAAGTGGAGCCTGGAGGCCAAATTTTTTTGGGCTTCCCAAAGTTTATGTGACACGGGTTTCGTTCTCCCATGGATGCAGACGGGCTTCGGACACAGCGTGCGGGTAGGAAATTATTTATTTAAGAATAAAACAGACTTTGCCAAAAACCAAAAGAGCTAGCATGGGAGCTAAAAAACACAAAAGGGCCTTAGCATGGAAGCTAGGATAAACAGAACCGAGACCAAACGTCGTCACTTGTTGCGTATGGCAAATTAGGAAGCAAGACTGAATGAACGAAGAAGGCCGGTTTAAATAAAGACAGCAATCACAAGAGAGTTGGCACGTTCGGAACAGGCGGCAGGTAAAAATAATGAGTAACTATAGAAACCAAACTGAGAGGTGCACAAACAAGAGCCGAAGGAGTCCAAAATTAACAGAAAACACAAAAAGACTCAAAAATCTAAATCAAAATATGATCCGGGCAGCGGATCATAACAGTTTATACATATTCACACACTTTTTGATTTTTGTTCCACGGACCGCATTTAATACTCTTGGGTGTACGAACCATGTCTAAGTGTACGAACTTTTCATCCACACATTGTGACTCGCAGGTGGAGTTACATACCAGCTAAAGCTCCCACGTATAGTAAGTAAGTAACACTTTAGTATGGGAACATATTCACCATTAATTAGTTGCTTATTAACAGGTTAGGGTTAGCGTTGGGGTTAGGGTTGAGGGAGATCTTGGGATTAGGGTTAGGGTTAGAGCAGTGGTTCTCAACCTTTTTTCAGTGATGTACCCCCTGCGAACATTTTTTTAATTCAAGTACCCCCGTAATCAGGGCAAAGCATCTTTGGTTGAAAAAAAGAGATACAGAAGTAAAATACAGCACTATGTCATCAGTTTCTGATTTATTAAATTGTATAACAGTGCAAAATATTGCTCATTTGTAGTGGTCTTTCTTGAACTATTTGAAAAAATATATATATAAAAATAGCGAAAAAATTTGTTGAAAAATAAACAAGTGATTCAATTATAAAAAGAGATGTCTACACATTGAAGTAATCATCAACTTAAAGTGCCCTCTTTGGGGATTGTAATAGAAATCCATCTTTATTCATGAACTTAATTGTAAACATTTCTTCACAAAAAAAGAAATCTTTCACATCAATATTTATGTAACATGTCTACAAAAAATCTAGCTGTCAACACTAAATATTGCACTGTTGCATTTCTTTTCACAGTTTATGAACTTACATTCATATTTTGTTGAAATATTATTCAATAAATATATTTATAAAGGATTTTTGAATTGTTGCTATTTTTAAAATATTTTCAAAAAATTTCACGTACCCCTTGGCATACCTTCAAGTAACCCTAGGGCAGGGGTCGGCAACCCGCGGCTCTTTGATTACTCTGATGTGGCTCAGCTGCTAAATTGCCGACCCCAACGACTATACCGTGAGGTTTACGGATATTAGTACCTCTCTCAGAAATCACCCGGGGATAACGTTCTCCAATTTTCACCTGGACTACAATACTGAGGGTGTGCAGTGATGGCAATGTGTTTAACCTCCTCTACATGTCGTCGCGCTCGCTTTTAGATCACGCAATCTGCGTGTCGACTGGTCATTTTATGCTCAGCCTCCGTTCACCCACAAAAGCAACTGCAACGCATACTTAGTCAACAGCTATACAGGTTACACTGAGGGTTGTAATATAAACAACTTTAACACTCTTACTAATATGCGCCACACTGTGAACCCACACCAAACAAGAATGACAAACACATGTTGGGAGAACATTGGCACTGTAACACAACATAAACACAAAAGAACAAATACCCAGAATCCCATGCATCCCTACTCTTCCGGGCTACATTAGCACCAAACCCCGCCCCTCCAACCCCGCCCACCTCAACCGACGCACAAAGGGGGTGGGGGGATTTGGTGCTAGCGTGGTGTATAATGTAGCCCGGAAGAGTGGGATGCCTGAGACGAGGAATAGCTAAACATGCTTCACTACACATTGTAGCTCACCAACATCAAAATGTAAACAAATGCCATTAGTGGATCAACACCTAACATCCACTGTAATGATATCAAGTACAGGCACATATCTAGTCGATACTACTATGATTATGTTGATATTTTTTGGCATCACAACATCTTCTTTCGTCCTTGAAAAATATATGTTTATTAACTCAGGAAATATGTCCCTGGACACGCGAGGACTTTGAATATGACCAATGTATGATCCTTAAACTACTTGGTATCAGATTGATACCCACATTTGTGGTATCATCCAAAACTAACGCAAAGTATCAAACAACAGAATAATAAAATATTTTTTACATTTTAACTGAAGTGTAGACAGAACATGTTAAAAGAGAAAGTAAGCAGATATTAACAGTAAATGAAAAAGTAGATGAATAATTACTTTTCTACCACTTGTCCTTCGTAATGTTGACAAAATAATAGAATGATAAATGATACAATATGTTACTGCATACGTCAGCAGACTAATTAGGAGCCTTTGTTTGTTAACTTACTATTGAAAGACAAGTTATCTAGTATGTTCACTACTATATTTAAGGACTTAACTGCAATAAGAAACATGTTTAATGTATCCTAAGATTTTTTGTTAAAATAAAGCCAATAATGCAATTTTTTGTGTGGTCCGCTTTATTTAGAAAGGTCCCGAAAGGTACCAAAAAGTATCGAAATATTTTAGTACCGGTGTCGGTATTAAAATAGTGGTATCGTTACAACACTACGACAGGATCTAATTCAACAAGTTCTCAATGTTGTTTTAATGTCTTGTGCCTGCTGGGATTTTGCTCTCTTAAACTGTTTTGTCTGCAAATCAAAAATTTTACAGAGGACCGGGTTTGTCAGGACTCACCGCAGTCAGACACAAAGCCCTCTGTGTCACCGCGGTCGTCTAGTTGGCCGCATCCTGCTGTAGGCACCGGGAATTGGACGCGCGCGCTGCTTCGCCCCTAAGGGTTTTCTCTCTCTGCTGGTTAAGGTAATGATCCTTCTGCAGGTTCACATACAGAAACTTTGTTGTGACTTTTATTTCCTCAATTTAGCCAAGTCTGATGTGTTGTCGGTGCAGCACCAGCGAAAACGACCTCATTAAAATTTCCAACCTCTACAGTGTTTGTTTATCAAAGTGGTTGAGCCTTTTTTGACATAGAAAAAGTTGCAAATCAGGTCTGTTTTTGTTCAATCTGATGAAAGACAGTATTCTTTTTATCATTAATTATTAAATACTTTGTCGAAGACAGCTGTAGTGATTTTTAAAGGGGGATTAATATGCAAAACCAACTTTTCTTACCCATTGGTACCTGCTGTTATGTGTTTGGGATCTGCAGAGTCATAGGAAACGAGAAGCGCGACTGCAAGGGTAAACCATCAGGAATCAACTGGGGTCGCGTTAATACACTGGAGAGCTTAAGTATTTAGGAGAAAATGAGTATCAGATGTGTGACCCATAAACCAGGCACTACAACAAAAAGCAGACAGGCGGATCATGACAGTACCCCCCAATCTATAAAGAAATCTTCTGGTGGCCTACCTGGTTTCTCAAAGATGCAGAGAGTGGAAGTCACGCAGAAGAGATGGATTGAGGGCACAGGAGCTGGAGACCCATGAGCAATCAATAGGACCGTAGCCTTCCAAGTCAAGTAGATACTGAACTCCCCTGGTTGACCTTCTGGAGTCCAAAATGGTCTTCACAGTGTTCTCTGGGTGACCAACCAAAAGAGGAGGATGAGCGGACTGGTGGAAACTGGCTTGTGGTTGGAGATGTGGACCACCAGATGTCACTTCTTGGATGGAGGCAGCTGGAGTTCAACCGCCGCAGGGTTGATGATCCTGGTGATCTTGAAGGGCTGTATGAACCTGGGAGAAGCAAGCCAATGGTAAGTCCCGAGACGACAGCTATATCTCTCGTCCAGGTTGATAAGTAGGGGCTTGTATCTTGTGGTGATCCACCAGCCTAAAGTTCCGGGCAGCCTTCCGCTCTTGTATCCCGCCACACCTGATGAGCTCGGCAGATGTGCTGGTGGACGTATGTGATTGCAAACTCCGACTCCTAACCGTCAGCAGCTTTAAAAAGAGAGACAACAGATTTGTTCATTGATTTACCAATAGTTTTCCATATTATTTTTTCATCTTTTTCTGAAATACATTAATTAATCAACAAGACACTGTCATGACTTTCATCTACCTTTACGTAAAGCGTCAACCTCTCCCTGGAATAGACTGCCACCAGCTCTTCAATCTACTTAGAAATAGACTTAGCTCCTCCCGTTCCTGTTGGAACATTGGGCGACGAGTCCCCCCCATTTGTTCAGGTCACTGGCGACCCTTCTTGCTCCATGCCAGCTGACTCCCATCTCTCTCAGGTCTTCCTTGGCTGTTTGTCTCCACGTCTTCTTTGGCCGTCCTCTCTTCCTCTTTCCGCCTTCTTGCACCGGTCCATTGCTACACTTGCCGGTCTCTCTCTTGGCAGTCGGAGTACGTGTCCAGCCATTCTCCTTCTCCGGTTAGAGACTATGTCAGACAATGGTGCTACCCCTGCCCTTTTCATCACCTCTTCATTGGTAATGTGGGCTCTCCATGAGATCCTCAAGATCAGGGGTGCCCATTACGTCGATCGCGAGCTACCAGTCCACCGCGGGGGGTGTGTCAGTCGATCTCGAGCCAGGCTTTTAAAAAAAATAGACCTAAAAATTAGTGATCATCAATCTTCACCAAGACGTCACTTAAATGACATTCATGGTACCGGAGGGTCTTGTGAGATGACGCTGGCTGCTGCAAGATCATTATTA
Source organism: Nerophis ophidion (assembly GCF_033978795.1). NCBI lineage: Eukaryota > Metazoa > Chordata > Actinopteri > Syngnathiformes > Syngnathidae > Nerophis > Nerophis ophidion. The sequence goes on along the minus strand of NC_084637.1, from coordinate 14,985,286 downwards.
TTAAAAATGACCGAGAGGAAGGTGAGAAACACTTTTTATTTCAACAGACTGTCGCGCCGTACCTTCCGTCAAAACTCTAAAGGCCGACTGCACATTTCCTATCTTCACAATAAAAGCTCTGCTTCATGCTGCCTGCGCTAACTAAATACAGAGTCTCGGAAAACTGTCGTGCACAAGCGATCCCTCAGAAAGCTGGCGTGCACATCACTTGTGCACGCCAGCTTTCCGAGTCTCTTATTTTGTTAGCGCAGGCAGCATGAAGCAGGGCTTTTATTGTGAAGATAGGAAATGTGCAGTCGGCCTTTAGAGTTTTGACGGAAGGGACGGCTCGAAAGTCTGTTGAAATAAAAAGTGTTTCTCACCTTCCTCTCTGTCATTTTTTCATAATAATGAACAGGCAGCAGCCAGCATCATCTCACAAGACCCTCGGGTGCCGTGAATGTCAATCAAGCAAGCTACGGAATTTGCCGCCAATGTTTTTCTTGTAAAGTGTATGGAAGCTGGATGAATTATATGCCAAAAACCAACCACTTTCATGTGGTATTGTACAGAAAGGACAACTTTTTTTCTCCTCCATTTGAAAATGTGGGCGTTATCATCATTACTGTCTGATTCCAATCAATGCAAGTCATCAGAATCAGGTAATACACCAACTTATATTCTTGTCTTCGTGAAAGAAAGACATCTATATGCGTTACACATGCTTGTATTATCATTAAACACATTTAACTTGTTTAGAAAAATGTCTCTTTCATAAATAAATAAATATAAATGATATATATAAATGAGGTAGATCCCCTCGAGTTGGTCAATTGAAAAGTAGCTCGCCTGCAGAAAAAGTGTGGGCACCCCTGCTCAAGATGTATCTTAGGCACCGTCGGTGGAAGACATCCAGCTTGTTAGTAATGCTAGATGTCTTCATCCAGGTCTCACAGGCATAGATCACTGTAGGGATGACCACTGACATATAAAGGCGCAGTTTTGTGGACGTCCTGATAGATTTTGATGACCAGATGTTCCGGAGGCGTTGGAAGACTCCTGCGGCTTTTCCGATTCTGGTCTGTACATCCTTTTTTGCGTCTCCAGTGTTTGAGATGTTGCTTCCAAGATACGTGGAAGCAACATGTGGAAGCATGATGTCACACAAGATATTTCAATAACTGTCAAATAAAAATAAGCTGCATAGTAGGTTCCTGCGGACGTTGTCTCCTTCAGTTGTTGACTTTTTTTTTTTCATACTGCGTTGATCTGGAAATAGTTGCTTCGGCATTTTGTTGGTGTGGCACCGACCGCAGATGTTGACATGCAATTTCAAGCACGCTTCATTCTCTAGCGGGCGACTTTTCAAATGATGCTACAAATTAGCAGTGCTGTTACTTTTTGAAACAGCGCTTTTGCCGCACAAATGTTGAACATATTTCCGCTTGAAGCCAAACCACCGCCAGACGATGGATCCCATGCTGTTTTTCTTGGTAATTATTTATTCCTCCATTTGTTACCAGATTGGCGCCTTCTCTCTCTCGTATTACAACCCGCACCACTCCCCTAGCATCACAGTGGATGTTACCATGTCGCTACCTCTCTGCCTGTCCCGTTGCACACGTGACAGGATCTGACGTGTGTAAGAAGGTGCGCTTGGTTTACGTCTCTGTGAAAAGGAGAGACAAGAAAGAGTGGGAAGAGCCTGCAGTGTAATGCCCGCTGCTAAAAGCAACTGTGTGAGAACGTATACTCTAATATCACGATATAGTCATTTTCTATATCGCAATATATCGAGTATATCCATATATCGCCCAGCCCTTGTTCAAAGTGTATACACTTTTTACTGTGTACCGTATTTTTCGGACTATAACTCGCAGTTCTTTTCATAGTTTGGACGGGGGTGCGACTTATACTCAGGAGCGACTTATGTGTGAAATTATTAACACATTACCGTAAAATATCAAATAATATTATTTAGCTCATTCACGTAAGAGACAAGTCGTATAAGATTTCATGGGATTCATTGATTAGGAGTGACAGATTGTTTGGTAAACGTATAGCATGTTCTATATGTTATAGTTATTTGAATGACTCTTACCATAATATGTTACGTTAACATACCAGGCACCTTCTCAGTTGGTTATTTATGCGTCATATAACGTACATTTATTCAGCCTGTTGTTCACTATTCTTTATTTATTTTAAAGGCCTACTGAAATGAGATTTTCTTAAACAGGGATAGCAGGTCCATTCTATGTGTCTTACTTGATCATTTCACAATATAGCCATATTTTTGCTGAAAGGATTTAGTAAAGAACATCGACGATAAAATTCTCAACTTTTGGTGCTGATAAAAAAGCCTTGCCTGTACCGGAAGTAGCAGACGGTGTGCGCGTGATGTCACGGGTTGTGGAGCTCCTCACATCTGAACATTGTTTACAATCATGGCTAACAGCAGCGAGAGCGATTTGGACCGAGAAAGCGACGATTTCCCCATTAATTTGAGTGAGAAAGAAAGATTTGTGGATGAGGAAAGTGAGAGTGAAGGACTAAAAAAAAAAAAAAAAAAGGACAAGGGGGCAGTGGGAGCGATTCAGATAGGGAATATGCTGTGAGAGGCGCCGTGGCAGCCGTGGGGGTAGCAGGACCACTCGGCCAGGTCCAACCGCAACAAGGGATAGAGCCATACCGCTTTTAAAACAACGCTGACGGCGACGGTCAGGAGGACGCTGCTGATATTGATGCTGGAGTAGCACACAACAAAGATCTCCTTCAGAATACAGAATGGTAAAATGTTTTTTATTAATACACATAATACACTGTACTTTGTGTGTGTGGTCCAATCCAGCCATGTTCGCTTGACATCTCTGTTCCATAGAAAAGCTTGACTGTCATCTTTCGGGAATGTAAACAATGAAACACCGGCTGTGTTTGTGTTGCTATAGCCGGCCGCAATACTCCGCTTCCCACCTACAGCTTTCTTCTTTGATGTCTCCATTGTTCATTGAACAAATTGCAAAAGATTAACCAACACAGTGTCCCGAATACTGTGGAATTTTGCAATGAAAACAGACGATTAATTGCTGGCCACGATGCTGGAACAAAATGTATTCTACAATCCGTGACGTCACGCGCACACGTCATCATACCGAGACGTTTCCAGCAGGATATTTCGCCGCGAAATTTAAAATTGCAATTTAGTAAACCGTATTAGCATGTGTTGGAATGTTAATATTTCATCATTGATATATAAACTGCGTGGCCAGTAGTAGTGGGTTTCAGTAGGCCTTTAAATTGCCTTTCAAATGTCTATTCTTGGTGTTGGGTTTTATCAAATACATTTCCCCAAAAAATGCGACTTATACTCCAGTGGGACTTACATATGTTTTTTTTCCTTCTTTATTGTGCATTTTCAGCAGGTGCGATTTATACTCCGGCTTATACTCTGATAATTGCAGTATATTGTTTCTTATGGAGGAGTGAGTTTATCATCCAAACTTTTCTTTTTACAATGAAGTTTGCATATGGAAGTTTCACTGTGTGCACAGTGCAGTACAGGACCTCAAAGCACTGATGATTGGAGTAGTTCTGGAGTCGGGAAATGTACTCTAAATGGGCCGCGGGCAACGTTTGTGCCCTGGTGCCAAAGGAGACTGAGAGCTGGACGGGAAATCCCTGCATGGCTTGTCTGGCCCTGGTGAGATTACAAGCAGTGAAATTTCCACTGTAATAGAACACAGAAAGGCTTAGCCACCACTTGGGTCTCTCCCTGGCTCTGATCACTACCAAAGTCCAAAAATAAATAACTTTGTCTCTCTTTGCTGGGAGATAAAAAAAGGTAAAGCACATTCAAATACCAGCAAAGACACAAAGCTGGGGGAAAAAAAGCAGTAATGAGAGGTAGGGACTTGAGTAGGCTTTGTTTGAACATCAGCATGAAACACTTCATGTTCAAAGCTGGCTTATTAGCAGACTGATGAGCTGACAGTTTGCGTGCAAGAAAATGCAAAATGATTACAGAGGCCGCCTGCTTTTTTTTGTTGTCAGTTTCAAAACGAGCCCGTGCATACTCCTGCAGTGGCTAATTACGTTTTGTGTTGTTGTTAAATGATGAAAGCAGATGTGTGTTGACTATTTTGATACAACAAAGTTTGTGCAGTGTTTAATTTGCTTCTGTCTTTGAAGAGTATTGCATCAAGCGGATCTACAGGTTGAAGGGGAAATGATCTCTCTCTTGAAAAAAAAAAAGTGATTACAGCCAAGTATCACCTGTCTGATGTGTTGCTATGGCGACTGCATTTCATCTCACACACACACCCCGGCATGCACGCACGCAAGCACACACACACACACACACACACACACGCACACACACACACACACACACACACACACACACACACACACACAACCCGGCATGCACACAAGCACCCACACACAGTTCAGAAAAGCTCACAGAGTGAGATTCTCTTGAACGCGACTGCGAGGGAAAAAAATACTGGAATTGAACATGAGCAAGTCCGTTATCAGAAATACCATATTAAAGGGCCCCTGCAATACTGGCTCCATTTGTACTAATTTCATAGTTCTGGACCTGAAAATTATGTACTGTATTTTACAGAACATAAGTCGCAGTTTTTTTCATAGTTTGTTTGGGGGTGCGACTTATACTCAGGAGCGACTTGTGTGTGAAATTATTAACACAATACCGTTGTGGAGAGACGGAGCCGACGAGCCGACAGCACGCTCGGACAAACGGTGGTCCGAGGAGGCGGAGTATGCAACGAAGCAGAGAGGCGGGGCGCACTCGGAGCGACGCTGCAACCAGCCGAGTCAGGTGCGTAAACTACACACCTGCTCTCAATCCCATCATCTTCTCCTGCAGCATAAAAGGGGAGAGGGAGGAGCAGTCGTGGCAGAAGTAGGTGAGGAAACCACGGCGAACGACGATCACGAACACGACGAGAGCGACCCAGAGCGAGATGCCACCCCGCGGAAGACGCAGCCACCGGCCACCGAAAGGTGCGCCGCGACGAGCAGGAAAGGAGAACGTGCTAGAAATTGGCACGATCGACTGGCAAGAAATATTGTTTATTGAAAGAATAAACCAGAGTCAAACCTGTTACGATGCGTCTTGTGTCGATCGGCACTGCAAACCACACGGTGACGGCTGGAGACCTGTCACAACCGTAAAATATCAAATAATATTATTTAGGTCATTCACGTAAGAGACTAGACGTACAAGATTTCATCGGATTCAGCAATTAGGAGTGACAGATTGTTTGGTAAACGTATATGTTATAGTTCTTTGAATGAATCTTACCATAATATGTTAAGTTAACATACTAGGCACCTTCTCAGTTGGTAATTTATGCGTCATATAACGTACACTTATTCAGCTTGTTGTTCACTATTCTTTATTTATTTTAAATTGCCTTTCAAAAGGCTATTCTTGGTGTTGGGTTTTATCAAATAAATTTCCCCAAAAATGCGATTTATACTCCAGTGCGACTTATATATGTTTTTTTTTCCTTCTTTATTATGCATTTTCGGCCGGTGCGACTTCCAGTGGGGCAAAAAAGTATTTAGTCAGCCACCGATTGTGCAAGTTCTTCCACTTAAAAAGATGACAGAGGTCTGTTATTTTCATCATAGGTACACTTCAACTGTGAGAGACAGAATGTGAAAAAATAATATCCAGGAATCCACATTGCAGGAATTTTTAAAGAATTTATTTGTAAATTTTGGTGGAAAATAAGTATTTGGTCAACCATTCAAATTTCTCACTGATGGAAGGAGGTTTTGGTTCAAAATCTCACGATACATGGCCCCATTCATTCTTTCCTTAACACGGATCAATCGTCCTGTCCCCTTAGCAGAAAAACAGCCCCAAAGCATGATGTTTCCACCCCCATGCTTCACAGTAGGTCTGGTGTTCATGGGATGCAACTCAGTATTTTTCTTCCTCCAAACAGGACCAGTTAAGTTTATACCAAAAAGGCTAGTACTTAGCACGAAATCGAGAAGTTCAAGGGCAGCGTGCCGAACGCACGGGAAGCTAAGGTAATACTTAGCCCAGAGACCAGATCTAGAAACATCAACGTGAGTGTTGCTTACCGCAAACAAAGGACCAAGACCGAACGACGGGAGAAGGCAGGCTTAAATAAGGAAGTAATTACCAAACAGGTGTGCGTCCGGAAACAAGTAGCTGGTGGAACAAATGGTAACAGAACAAACAAGGAAGTGCCACCAGGAACTAACGTAAACATTAGCAGAACAATATAACAAAACGGAACAAAACCTGAATATGCTATGATCCGGGCAGCCGATCATAACAACAGCTGTGTTTTTAAACTGAGCAAACTCATTTTGCAAGCCGGATCAAACCTGATCGAGCTGTACGTTCGACACCCCTGGTTTGGAGGAAGTATGACAAAAAGCATTTTTATATTTTTTTGTATAATATATCTCCACAATGCCTCTGCAGTTTGATTTAAATTTTTCTGGACTTATGCCAATCTAAAATATGCATTAGCAGGTACCAATAGGTAAGAAAAGTTGGTTTTGTACATTAGTTTCTTTTAAGTCCCTCGGTGTGACAGCCATGGGAAGAAAGAGCAAATGAAGCGCGGATGTTTACATGCTTTAAAAAAAAAAAACTCTCTAAAAATGAAATCTCCAGCTACCCGACAGCAATTTGCATGTCCAGGTGGTTGTCTCCAACCTGCCCACTCAGGTCCATCTGTCATCTGCTGTGACAAAAGCTGCTGGCTGTAAATAGCAACATGATGACTGACAACATACAATTCAGTCCCATTTACATCCTATGTCTGCGGGAACTTGGAAGGGAGCACTGATTCTTCCTACGGCTTTGAAGTATGCACCATCAGAAAAGGCAAGACGCCAAAAGCTTAAGTCAATAAAATATGTGAAATATTCATCCATATAGTTGGTGCAGGTACATAATTCATAGGCCTCCCACTTATTTCAACGTTTAAATATGAATTATTGAACATTTTTGCTATACGATAACGAGGCGATCTCCCAAGGGTTGTTCCAAACTCTCTATGTTCACATTTTAAACTTATATGTGTCAGTTTTGCTCACTTACATAAAACGCTTTTTGGTTTATTGCTGTGAATTAATCATCCAATTACGCGACAAAGTAAAGAGTTTCCCTTCCCTTGTTTGTTTGTTGTTTTTGTACGTTTCATGTGTTGGCTGGAGAATAAAAGCATGAAGAGGAAGTGGAAATCTGGTTAGAAACTTTAGCAAAATGAGCTCACTGCAGGGTGTTCGCTGTTCCAAAAGTGCTTGTTGACCTCCATCTTGCAGGGTTCGAGCGTGGAAGAAGCTCCTGGGAGAACAGCACCTGAGAATACATGTATTTAATATTTGACTTTCATCTTCCAAGCAAGAAAGTGGGTTAGTGTCTTGTTTTTTTTAAGCCCTTCATTAATTTGTGAACACAGCCAGCCTCAAACAAGAAAGCGGTTGAACACTGACCCGTCTTTGATTTCCCCAAAAGGTATTCATTATCGCAAACATTTACAGATCCCTTGTGTTTTGCAAAGCAGGAGATATTTTTTTCTGCCTGTGTGTGCAGAAAAGCCCACTATGTGTACAGATTCCAAAATGGAGGGAAAACTGATATTATGCAAGCAAATTATGTCCAAGGACAACATCTTGCCCTTTGTCTGAGTTTGTATTCTTGGGACTGCTGTATGCATTTTAATGAAACCATAATACTGCAGAGTGGATCCGAACAACATCTACCAGCTGTTCATGTGCACACTGGTACACAGTGGAACTGTGGCTTGCCAGTTTGACGGAGCTCCATCCATCCATCTTCTTCCGCTTATCCGGGGTTAGGCCGCGGGGGCAGCAGCCTAAGCATTGAAGCACAGACTTCCCTCTCCCCAGCAATTTCGTCCAGCTCCTCCCGCGGTTATTCCGAGGCGTTCCCAGGCCAGCCGGGAGACATAGTCTTCCTAACGTGCCCTGGGTCTTCCCCGTGGCCTCCTACCGGTCGGACGTGCCCGAAACATCTCTCTAGGGAGGCGTTCGGGTGGCATCCTGAGTAGATGCCCGAGCCACCTCATCTCGATGTAGAGGAGTAGCGGCTTTAGTTTGAGCTCCTACTAGATGACATAGCTTCTCACCCTATCTCTAAGGGAGAGCCCCGCCACCCGGCGAGAGAGGCTCATTCCGGCCGCTTGTACCCGTGATCTTGTCCTTTCGGTCATAACTCAAAGCTCGTGAGGATGGGAATGTAGATCGACCGGTAAATTGAGAGCTTTGCCTTCCGGCCCAGCTCCTACTTCACCACAACAGATCGATACAGCGCCAGCATTACTGAAGACGCCGCACCGATCCGTCTGTCGACATCACCATCCACTCTTCCCTCACTCGTGAACAAGACTCTGAGGTACTTGAACTCCTCCACTTGGGGCAAGATTTCCTCCCCAACCCGGAAATGGCACTCCACCCTTTTCCGGGCGGGAAACATGGACTCGGACTTGGACTTGCTTATACCCATCCCAGTCGCTTCACAGTCAGCTGCGAACCGATCGAGTGAGAGCTGAAGATCCTGGCCAGATGAAGCCGTCAGGACCACATCATCTGCAAAAAGCAGATACCTAATCCTTTAGCCACCAAACCAGATACACTCAACGCCTAGAAATTCTGTCCATGAAAGTTATGAACAGAATCGGTGACAAAGGGCAGCCTTGGTGGAGTCCAACCCTCACTGGAAACGTGTTCGACTTACTGCCGGCAATGCGGACCAAGCTCTGACACTGATCGTACGGGGAGCGGAGCAGTCTCTTACCCCATACTCTTTGAGCACTCCCCACAGGACTTCCCGGGGTACACGGTCGAATGCATTCTCCAAGTCCACAAAGCACATGAAGACTGGTTGGGCAAACTCCCATGCACCCTCAAGACACTGCCGAGAGTATAGAGCTGGTGCACAGTTCCACCCCCAGGACGAAAACTACACTGTTCCTCCTGAATCCGAGGTTCAACTATCCGGTGTAGACTCCTCTCGAGTACACCTGAATAGACCTTACCGGGAAGGCTGAGGAGTGTAATCCCACGATAGTTGGAACAGACCCTCTGGTTTCCCTTTTAAAAGAGAGGAACCACTACCCCGGTCTGCCAATCCAGAGGTACCGCCCACGTCAACCAAGACAGTTCCAGAGCATCCACAGCCTTAAGGAACTCTGGGTGGATCTCATCCACCCCCAGGCCTCGCCAAAGAGAATCTTTATAACAACCTCATCCCCAGAAATAGGAGAACCCACCACAGATTCCCCAGGCACTGCTTCCTCATAGGAAGACGTGTTGGTAGGATTGAGGAGGTCTTCGAAGCATTCCCTCCACTGATCCATACACGGTGTTGACATTGCACTGCTTCCCTGTCCTGAGGAGGCAGATGGTGGTCCAGAATCGCTTCAAAGCCGTCTGAAAGTCGTTTTCCATGGTTTCCCCGAACTCCTCCATGTCCGAGTTTTTGCCTCCGCGACCGATGAAGCCGCACACCGCCTGGCCTGTCGGTACCTGTCTGCTGCCACAGGGGTCCTATGAGCCAAAATAACCCGATAAGACTCTTTCTTCAGCTTGACGGCATCCCGACACTAGCGGGTTCTAGGATTACCTCCCCTTTCGTCCACTGGATTGAACTCCAACTTGCAGGCCCTGAGCTGGGGGGCAACAAGAATTTCCACCCCAGCCCGTCGCCTCTCACTGCCGGCAACGCCAGAGTAGAAGAGAGTAAAGCTCCTCTCGAGAGAACTGGTACCAGAGCCCTTGCTCTGCGTTGAACTGAATCCGACAAATCTAGCCAGAACTTCTCCACCTCGCACACGAGCTCAGGCTCCACCCCCCCCCCCCAACGTCCCAAGAGCTAGCTTATGTAGCCGAGGATCGGACTGCCAAGTGCCCTGCGTTCGGCTGCCGCCCAGCGAACACTGCACCCGGCCTCTAAGGCCCCTGCTATGGGTGGTGAGCCCATTGGAGGGTAGACCACGTTGTCTCTTCGGGCTCTCCATGGGGCCCGGACACCAGGCGCTCGCCATTGTGCCCCACCTCCGGGCTTGGCTCCAGAGGGGGGCCCTGGTGACCCGTGTCCGGGCGAGGGAAATCTGGGTCTTTCGTTTTTATTTTTCATGGAGGTCTTCGAGTCTTCGGTCTTTTTGACGAAGCTCGTAACCCAAAATACTCATATCTAAAATTTTGTTCCACATTGAAATTAATTGAAATAAAAAAAACTACCACTATTTTGGCCATAAAAATTATTTTTAGAACTTGTAGTATAGTGAACAACAAAACAATACAATAGAATGTGCTACAAACAGCTATAGTAATTTCATAAAGTAATGTTATAGTAATGTACAGCATTTACCTTGGAGAGCGGATTTTTATGGTATCTAATGAAAGCTGCTTTTCAGTCAAATACACCATCAGCAGCTCTTCCATATATTTTCATGGATAATTATCTGCTGTTTAAAACATTGTTTTAAAGGAAAACAGCCCTTTTTGGGGAATTTTTCCCATCCTCTCCAACCGCAATGTGAGAAGGGAACACTCCCTTTGCTGTGCAAACTAAATAGAGAAAAAGTACAAGGAAACTAACCTTGCAGGTAATCGGGATTAAAGGCCCACTGAAATGAGATTTTCTTATTCAAACGGGGATAGCAGGTCCATTCTATGTGTCATACTTGATCATTTCGCGATATTACCATATTTTTGCTGAAAGAATTTAGTAGAGAACATCGACGATAAAGTTTGCAACTTTTTTGGTCGCTAATAAAAAAGCCTTTCCTGCTACCGGAAGTAGCAGACGATGTGCGCGTGATGTCACTGGTTGTAGGGCTCCTCACATTGTTTACAATCATAGCCAGCAGCAGCTAGAGCTATTTGGACCAAGAAAGTGACAATTTCCCCATTAATTTGAGCGAGGATGAAAGATTTGTGGATGAGGAAATTTAGAGTGAAGACTAGAAAAAAAAAAAAAAAGTAAAAAAAAACAAGGCGACTGCAGTGGGAGCGATTCAGATGTTTTTAGACACATTTACTCTGATAATTCTGGGAAAATCCCTTATCTTCCTATTGTGTTGCTAGTGTTTTAGTGAGTTAAATAGTACCTGAAAGTCGGAGGGGTGTGTTGACGCCAAAGTGTCTGAGGGAAGTCACGGCAGCTGCAGCAGGACAGAAGCTCCGCTGATCTATGGTAAGAGCTGACTTATTACCACAATTTTCTCACCGAAAACTTCCGGTTGACATGTAGTCGGGATCCATGTTCGCTTGACCACTGATCCATAGTAAAGCTTCACCTCCGGGAATTTTAAACAAGGAAACACCGGCTGTGTTTTTGTGGCTAAAGGCTAAAAGCTTCACACCTCCATCTTTCTACTTTGACTTCTCCATTATTAATTGAACGAATTGCAAAAGATTCAGCAACACAAATGTCCAGAACACTGTTTAATTACGCGATTAAAGCAGACTACTTATAGCTTGGATCGGGCTGGAAAATAATGCCGCTACAAGCCGAGACGTCAAACGCACGCATCCTCATACGAGTCATCATAACCGCAACGTTTTCAACACGACACTTTGCGGGAAATTTTAAATTGCAATTTAGTAAACTAAAAAGGCCGTATTGGCATGTGTTGCAATGTTAATATTTCATCATTGATATATAAACTATCAGACTGCGTCGTCGGTAGTGGTGGGTTTCAGTAGGCCTTTAATCTATTCTGCCGATAAATCGTTTTGAAAAACATCCAAAAACCACCAACCCTCCATTTACATGCCGTGACCTGTATATTAACTTAGCTACAGCAACATAGCTATCGCAAGAGCTAACACGGAGGAATTACTTTTCTCCGACCACAAGCGAGTAGCTAGCAGCTAGCTAGCTTGGGCTGCTAATAACGTTGGCTGCGTCCCCTTATTAAGTAAAAAATGCCAAAAGTATTTTACTGTAATTTCTGGGCTTTAGAGTGCATCTGTACTTAAGCCACACCCACTAAATTTTAGAATAAATAACTATTTTTACATATACACATGGTCAATAGCCATACGGGTCAGAAATGTAGGTGCATGTTTTTGGAAGTAGGAGGAAGCCGTAGTACCCGCAGGGAACCCACACAGTCATGGGGAGGAAATGCAAACTCCACACAGAAAGACCCCGAGCGCAGGATCGAACCCAGGACCTTTGTATTGTGAGGCAGACGCACTAACCCCTCCTCCACCGTGCTATACATTTAAAATAAATGTTAAGTATAGTATTAACATATATATTTTCCTTACATAATATAATTTTGATCTAATTTTAAATAGTTACTGCTTATTGTACAATGTACTTTTAGATTTATTTTTAATGTTATGATTTCTCCAGTCCTTTTAGTCACTTTTTCTGTATGGCTGTTGACTAAGTATGCCTCGCATTCACTTTTTTTTGTCACACTGAGGGTGGCCGTATAAACAACTTTAACACTGTCACAAATATGCGCCACACTGGGAACCCACACCAAACAACAATGACAAACTTATTTTGGGAGAACATCTGCACCGTAAAACAACATAAACACAACAGAACAAATACCCAGAACCCGTTGCAGGCCTAAATCTTCCAGGACACTACAATAAACACCCCAGCTACCCCGACCCCCTACCTCAACCCCACCTGCCCCCCCCCAGCCCGGCCCACCTCAACCTCCTTATGCTCTCTGAGGGAGAACATGTCCCAAATTCCAAGGTGCGGTTTTGAGGCATGTTACAAAAAAATAATACACTTTGTGACTACAATAATACATATGGCAGTGCTATGTTGGCATTTTTTTTTCCATAACTTGAGTTGATTTATTTTGGAAAACCTTGTCCAATTGTTTAATGCATCCAGCGGGACATCACAAAAAAATTAGGCATAATTATGTGTAAATTCCATGACTGTATATATCGGTATTGGTTGATATCGGAATATCGGATATCGGCAAAAAAGCCATTATCGGACATTCCTAAAAATGATTAATCACAATTAATCTCATTTTGTTTACAGTTAACTCAAAGTTGATCGCGATTAATCGCAGATACCGTATTTCCTTGAATTGCCACAGGACATATAGTATGCGCCTGCCTTGAATTACTGCCGGGTCAAACTCGCTTCCCAAAATAATTAGCGCATGCTTAGTATTACCGCCTGGTCAAACTCGTGACGTCACGAGTGACACTTCCCATGTCATCATTTTCAAAATGGAGGAGGCTGATTTCAATACCAGTAATTTGAAATCGCATAAAGGGAAGAAGTTTAAGAGCTATTCAGTAGGATTTAAGGTCCAAGCTTACATCACACTCAAATTTTACTCCATACCTTTGGTAACTGCCGTAGTGAGAAGAGGTTTTAAAATAATTAGCGCATGCTTACTTTTACCGCATGCCTTTGGTGACCGCAGGAGTGAGAAGAGGTTTTAAATTAATTAGCGCCCCGGGGGCAATCCAAGGAAATACGGTAGTTATATTTTCCATCATTAATAAGTGTACCCTAGACAGATCATTTCCAGGGGGTGCGGCCTCATATTGCTGATTGTTTTAACCTTCTCTAATAATAATAAAATGTAATATTCAGCCTGGTAATCATTCTGTAATTGAAGACTCGACCAGAGCATTTTCTAAAAGAATTTACACGATATGTCAGCCCCATATCCCCCCGCCCTTATATTCCTAAACCAATGTACTAGCATTTCTTTAGGTGCAAATATCACAGAACAACATTACAAAACATCTCTGACAAAGCATGATCGTAATGTAAGTCATTTTTATTTTGGTAATGTCAGGGTTTCTACTAAATTGCCAAAATGCCTTTGGCGTTGGGGGCGTGGTCGATACGACATCATCGCATAATTTGCTTCGATGCATATATTCTTGTAAAAGGTTAAAAAAAAGGAATATACATTTAAAATAAATGTTAAGTAGCGTATTCCATCCATTTTCTACTGCTTATTCCCTTTTGGGGTCGCGGGGGGCGCTGGCGCCTATCTCAGCTACAATCGGGCGGAAGGCGGGGTACACCCTGGACAAGTCGCCACCCCATCGCAGGGCCAACACAGATAGACAGACAACTTTCACACTCACATTCACACACTAGGGCCAATTTAGTGTTGCCAATCAACCTATCCCCAGGTGCATGTCTTTGGAAGTGGGAGGAAGCCGGAGTACCGGAGGGAACCCACGCATTCACGGGGAGAACATGCAAACTCCACACAGAAAGATCCCGAGCCTGGATTTGAACCCAGGACTGCAGGAACTTCGTATTGTGAGGCAGACGCACTAACCCCTCTGCCACCGTGAAGCCCGTTAAGTAGCGTATTAACATATATATTTCCCTTAAATAATATCCTTTTGTTCTATTTTTAAATTGTTGCTGCTTATTGTAAAATGTACTTTGAGATTTATTTTTATTTTTATGATTTCTCCAGTCCTTTTAGTCACTTTTTCGGCAATAAAAACAATTGGCAACAAATCTTGCCCTTTTTTGGTGTTATTGACGACTGTACTCGTGTTTAGGGACTCTGTTTGGATACTGTCGCTCCAAGTCCGTCAAGAAAAGCGAACTAGAGAGAGCCTGACGTCACGCTTGCTTCGCGTTGCTGGGAGCCTTTCTCTCATTAAATGCTGCCAGTGTCATTTTAAATTGTGAAGATCGCTGTCCGCGGGCATATTTCTCGAATATATTAAAGTACGTCCACAGCACGGACACGCTGCCTCTGCTCCAGACAACCCTGTGGGTGTGTCTGGTGTTTATGTTAGTGTGGTGGGTAGGTCTTTATTGTCATTGCAACAAGTACAACAACATTTTAGTTTACAGCACAAACCCGTTGAAGATTAGACAAACAAATAGTGTCCAGGGTTACAGAACAGGAACGCTGATGGGTCGCCACGATGCGCCCCCGTAAAAGATGGCGAAAGGTAAAACGCTGGGGAAGAAGATGAGTAAAAAAATACAATCTAGACTGGGTTCCTAAGGGGGGGCCTAGTCTGGAGTGGGAGAAAAAACCTCTGTGCAGTGCACACATAAACACGTTACATTTAATCATGACAAACTCGCAACAGAGGGGCGGGGAGATGGGGCCCTGGAAGGCGACTGCTGCTTTGAAGCGCTGCCATCCGACCATCACCCCGAGGGAAAAAAGAGGTTGTGAAGGCGTGGGGTGTGTGTGTGTGTGTGTGTATGCCCAATCCTCTTGGGTGTAATCATGTAATGTTTTTTAGACTGCGGCCGATTAAAGTTCGACTACAGGTGTCGTTGAGGAGGGAGGGAGGTCAAAAGCATATATCATTGAGGTGTCCTCGGGGGTATTTTCAGAACTGCCTGGTCCTGTTTCCACAGTGTCAAGGCCTTACGAGGGAGTCAAATCGTAGATAAGGATGTTTGTTTTCGGCGAGCAGACAAAAAACAATGATTTGTCTGTTCCATTCATCCATGCTGGGTGCTCTCAAATTCATTTCAATCAATCAATCAATGTTTACTTATATAGCCCTAAATCACTAGTGTCTCAAAGGGCTGCACAAACCACTATGACATCCTCGGTAGGCCCACAGGGCAAGGAAAACTCACACCCAATGGGACGTCGGTGACAATGATTTCAATTCTCCTTTTCAGCAAGCTTCTCCATGATGTGATCCATCTTGCGATTCATTTCAGAAATCGCCGCAGTCTGTGTTCCCACAGCCCTGCCCATACCGTCCATTGCGACGAACAGCCTTTGGGCTCCTTGAGTGGCTGCCATCGTCTTACGAATTTGACGATACACCAGAACAATGCCCAGCCCAATCAGCAAGTGCCCCGAAATGTATGGAAAATGGAAAAAGATGAGGAAAAAAATATAAAATATCTATTTTTTGTTTTAATATAGTTTCTGCAGGAGGACAAACATGACACAAACCTCCCCAATTTTCATAAAGCACACTGTTTGTCTTAAACATGCTTCACTGATTCGAGTATTGGGCGAGCGTCGTTTTGTCCTACTAATTTTGGCAGTCTTTGAACTCACCGTAGTTTGTTTACATGTACAACTTTCTCCGACTTTCTAAGACGTGTTTTATGCCACTTCTTTTTCCGTCTCATTTTGTCCACCAAACTTTTAACCTTTTGGGTGAATGCACAAAAATGCGTTTTGTTGACGTTATTGACTTGTGTGGAGTAATAATCAGACATATTTGGTCACTGCATGACTGCAAGCTAATCGATGCTAACGTGCTATTTAGGCTAGCTGTATGTACATATTGCATCATTATGCCTCATTTGTAGCTATATTTGAGCTCATTTGGTTTCCTTTAAGTCCTTTTAATTCATGTTGTATCTCATGACACACTATCTGTATGCAATATGGCTTATATTTTTTTGCGGCTACAGACATATTTATTTTGGTAATTTTGGTCCAATATGGCTCTTTCAACATTTTAGGTTGCCGACCCTTGTTCTAACACAACGCATAAGCAAACAATCATGTTTGAATAAAAATGAGATTATTAATTAATCCAACAACTGTACTGTGCAATCTACTAATAAAAGTTTCAATCGATCAAAAAATAATCTATGATAACACGAAACAGGTTTGAGTTTGTAGCATAAAACACTTTGATAGGACACCAATTTGTACTGACTGAAAAATATGAACAATCATATTTCAGTATCTGTAAAGTATTAGCCGACATTTCATGTTTTGTCCGAGTAATATACCGATAATACATCGGTCCGGGAAAGTACTTTTGAGGAAGCTTCTGTCGCATCCTTAGAATGCGGCTGCCAGCTTCTGGCTCTTTCCAAAGTGTGTCTTCCAGTGAGACGCCAGCACATCGACTGCATTTGTTTTCTCCCAGTGTGCAGGAATGAGGACCTGGGGAACTTGTCATATTTCACAAGATTCTGCACTGCTAACACAGTGAATCTCTTTAGAGTTGCACAGACTTCAGCACAAGTCTTGTGTGCATTTTGTTGTTCTCTTGTTCTGAATGCCTGATGGAAGGAAGCAATACCAAACTTGTTCTTCTTATTCCTTCACACCAGCATTATTTGCAGACGGTGGCAAAACCTTTTGGATTATACCTGAGGGACGGAAATTTGCAGCAATGGCAAATTGAGAAAAATCAATCAGGCCAAAAGCCTTACTAACAATCAGTGCTGGTAATGTGGCTTCTGCTGGCTTTTGTAGGAGCGGATTCATTGGAGAGCAGCGTGCACGGCAGTAAAAGCCTTGAATGTCCGCGCGGAAAGAGGAATGTTTTGAGGCGTCTTCTGCCACATTTCTAAGACACAAGGTTAATTGGAATGATTGTTATTCAAGATTAAATATTATTATTCACACATCTGTTTGTATAAATGTATCTAATAGATCCTCATCAAGGCTGCGCCTGACCAAATTAGGACCCTAAGAATAATTTCATTTGGATTAATCATCATTATTATGATTACTACAAACCCCGTTTCCATATGAGTTGGGAAATTGTGTTAAATGTAAATACAAACGGAATACATTGATTTGCAAATCATTTTCAACCCATATTCAGTTGAAGATGCTACAAAAACAACATATTTGATGTTCAAACTGATAAACATATATTTGTTTTGTAACACGTGACAAGGAAGTTGGGAAAGGTGGCAATAAATACTGATAAAGTTGAGGAATGCTCATCAAACACTTATTTGGAACATTCTACAGGTGTGCAGGCTAATTGGGAACAGGTGTGTGCAATGATTGGGTATAAAAACAGCTTGCCAAAAAATGCTCAGTCTTTCACAAGAAAGGATGGGGCGAGGTACACCCCTTTGTCCACAAGTGCGTGATCAAATAGTCAAACAGTTCAAGAACAACGTTTCTCAAAGTGCAATTGCAAGAAATTTAGGGATTTCAACATCTACGGTCCATAATATCATCAAAAGCTTCAGATAATCTGGAGAAATCACTCCACGTAAGCGGCATGGCCGGAAACCATCATTGAATGACCGTGACTTTTGATCCCTCAGACGGCACTGTATCAGAAACCGACACCAATCTCTGAAGGATATCACCACATGGCCTCAGGAACACTTCAGAAAACCACTGTCACTGAATACAGTTCGTCGCTACATCTGTAAATGCAAGTTAAAGCTCTACTATGCAAAGCGAAAGCCATTTTATCAACAACATCCAGAAACGCCGCCGGCTTCTCTGGGCCCGAGATCATCTAAGATGGACTGATGCAAAGTGGAAAAGTGTTCTGTGGTCTGACAAGTCCACATTTCAAATTGTTTTTGGAAATATTTGACATCGTGTCATCCGGACCAAAGGGAAAGCGAACCATCCAGACTGTTATCGACGCAAAGTTCAAAAGCCAGCATCTGTGATGGTATGGGGTTGCATTAGTGCCTAAGGCATGGGTAACTTACACATCTGTGAAGGCACCATTAGTGCTGAAAGGTACATACAGGTTTTGGAACAATATATACTGCCATCTGAGCGCCGTCTTTTTCATGGTCGCCCCTGCTTATTTCAGCAAGAAAATGCCAAGCCACATACAGCATGTGTTACAACAGCGTGGCCGCGTAAAAAAAGAGTGCAGGTTCTTTCCTGGCCCACCTGTAGTCCAGTCCTGTCTCCCATCGAAAATGTGTGGCGCATTATGAAGCGTAAAATACGACAGCGGAGACTCCGGACTGTTGAACGACTGAAGCTCTACATAAAACAAGAATGGGAAACAATTTCACTTTCAAAGCTTCAACAATTAGTTTCCTCAGTTCCCAAATGTTTATTGAGAAAGAAAAGGTGATGTAACGGAGTGGTGAATATGCACTTTCCCAACTACTTTGGCACGTGTTGCAGCCATGAAATTCTGAATTAATTATTATTTGCAAAAAAAAAATAAAGTTTATGAGTGTGAACATCAAATAGCTTGTCTTTGTAGTGCATTCAACTGAATATGGGTTGAAAGGATTTGCAAATCATTGTATTCCGTTTATATTTACATCTAACAATTTCCCAACTCAAATGGAAACGGGGTTTGTACTATCTATCCATCTATCTATCTATCTATCTATCTATCTATCTATCTATCCATCTATCTATCTATTTATCTATCTATCTAAATATTTGTCAATTTTAAAATTTTTAAACTGGAATGGACAAAATATTATATTCATGCTAAAACTAAGGTGATGATGTAAAGTCAATGACTACAAATAAGTAAATAGCTCTTAAAATAGGAACATTTCTAGAATTGATCTTTTTAATCATGGCAAGTAGCAAATAAAGTGCATTGTACCTCTGTGCAGAGGTTCGCAGGGACGCATCATTAGAGTCGCACAAGACGTCTCGTGCAGAAGCTGAGAGTTTGTCTTATGTCACTTTTTAGTCTTGTAACGTTTGAGTAGGATATTTTAGGAGCTCCAAAGTTGGCAGCACGTCACTTTTCCATCCATCCATCTATCTTCTTACGCTTATCTGAGGTCGGGTCGCGGGGGCAGCAGCCTAAGCAGGGAAACCCAGACTTACTTCTCCCCAGCTACTTTGTCCAGCTCTTCTCGGGGGATCCCGAGGCGTTCCCAGGCCAGCCGGGAGACATAGTTTTATCAACGTGTCCTGGGTTTTCCCCGTGGCCTCTTACCGGTTGGACGTGCCCTAAACACCTCCCTAGGGAGGCATTCGGGTGGCATCCTGACCAGATGCCCGAACCACCTTATCCGGCTCCTCTCGATGTGGAGGAGCAGCGGCTTTACTTTGAGCTCCTCCTGGATGACAGAGCTAAGGGAGAACCCCGCCACCCGGCGGTGGAAACTCATTTTGGCCGATTGTACCCGTGATCTAGTCCTTTTTGGTCATGACCCAAAGCTCATGACCATAGGTGAGGATGGGAACGTGGATCGACCGGTAAATTGAGACTTTTGCCTTCCGGCTCAGCTCATTCTTCACCACAACGGATCGTTACAGCGTCCGCATTTCTTAAGACGTCGCACCGATCCGCCTGTCGATCTCACGATCCACTCTTCCCTCACTCATGAACAAGACTCTGAGGTACTTGAACTCCTCCACTTGCGGCAAGATCTCCTCCCCAACCTGAAGATGGCACTCCACCCTTTCCCAGGCGAGAACCATGGACTCGGACTTGGAGTTGGTGATTCTCATCCCAGTCGCTTCACACTCGGCTGCGAACCGATCCAGTGAGAGCTGGAGATCCTGGCCAGTTGAAGCCATCAGGACCACATCATCTGCAAAAAGCAGAGAACTAATCCTGCGGCCACCAAACCGGATCCCTTCGACGCCTTGACTGCGCCTAGAAAATTCTGTCCATAAAAGTTATGAACAGAATCGGTGACAAAGGACAGCCTTGGCGGAGTCCAACCCTCACTGGAAACTTCACTTTTGAATGTGGTAAAAGGGCGAGTCAGGCAGCGGGGGCTGCGTTTGCGTGCCAAGCAGGGCGACCCCGTACACGGCCCACAGCTGGCGAGAGGCTGGCGAAGCAGAGATGAACATCTGGCTCGGTCACATCAGTCGTGACCTCAGGAAGGAGGACGCCGTCTTGACGGATCTCATCGGAGACGTTACGCGCTTTGATACACGCTGACTTAATGAGTCGGATTGATACGTTGGGAGCTCAGGACGCTTTCTTGTTGATTGTCTTCTGCATACTCATTAGCAGTGACATCCACCAGAAGGTTGTTATTCATAAATGTCACACGGTAATTAAATAATCCTGTCGGCTGGTTGCTCTCCTTGCCTGGTTAACGAGCCAAGTCAAGCTGATTGTAGTCACGCTGGCGTGTCTCGACATACAGCTCCGTTTTGGACTGGGATGCCGGGATATTTCACTTCATTAGCGGACGGAAGAACTGCCGCGGGGCTTTCAGTTTGTTTGGCGGAATAATGAGGGTGCGGAGTCAAAAGCGAAGTCACGCCTCGGCCGAGGAGGCAAAGTTTGCTCACACTCTGATAAGAATCACCTTTGGCTGGTGATGAGGTCCACGGAGACAATTACGGGGGTAATTTTGAGCTGTTTAGCAAATTGATTTTCCAAATCTACCCCAGAGGCACATCCATTACTATTGGTTTGAATTTTAATAAAAATCCAATATGAATTTGCACAAAGCCGGGAGGAGTAACTCCGGCATATTAGGCTAATAGAGAAGAATACTGTGGCCGCGAATGGCCCGCAAATGGTTTGACATTTACCCCGCCATGTGCTCAATTATTGGGAGAGAATTTTATCCCGAGGCT
This sequence comes from Nerophis ophidion, assembly GCF_033978795.1. Classification (NCBI taxonomy): domain Eukaryota; kingdom Metazoa; phylum Chordata; class Actinopteri; order Syngnathiformes; family Syngnathidae; genus Nerophis; species Nerophis ophidion. The sequence continues at coordinate 14,964,050 of NC_084637.1, read as the reverse complement.
CTGTGCGGTTATGCATGGTGCTTTCCGCAAATGGACGTAATCTATACAGGCTTTAAGGGACTCTCGCTGTGATGATGCGTGGCCTTGGAAAGTGCCGAGCAGATGCTGTGTTAGATAGACTAATAATTGGGAGGCCGCATTATAAACAGCTTTACGCCGCATATGACGCCTCTTTGATGTTGCTGCAACTGCAAGGAAAAACGTAAATATGAAGCGTTAGTGATAAGGTAAGGCATGGTGCTTTCCGCAAATGGACGTAATCCATACAGGCCTTAAGGGACTCTCGCTGTGATGATGCGTGGCCTTGGAAAGTGCCGAGCAGATGCTGTGTCAGATAGACTAATAATTGGGAGTCCGCGTTATAAACAGCTTTACTCAGCATATGACGCCTCTTTGATGTTGCTTCAACAGCGAGGAAAAACGTAAATACGATGTGTTAGTGATAAGGTAAGGTAGGTCTTTATTGTCATTGCAACAAGTACAACGGCATTTTTGTTTACAGCACAAACCCGTTCAAGATGAGACAAACAAACAGTGTATAGCAGGGGTGCCCATTACGTCGATCGCGATCTCGGAGGGTGTGTCAGTCGATCTCAAGCCAGGCATTAAAAAATATACATAAAAATGAGCAATCATCAATCATACCAAGACTTCACTTTCGTCAGTTGTTTGACATTCTCGGCACCCGAGGATCTTGTGAGATGACGCTGGCTGCTGCAAGCTCATATTTAAGGAAAAAATCACTAACAGGGCGGACGCAGAGAAACACATTTTATTTCTAGAGACTCCGTACCTACTGTCAAAACTCTAAAGACCGACTGCACAGTTCCTGTCTTCACCATAAAAGACCTGTTTCATTCTGCCTGTGCTAACAAAATAAGAGTCTCAGAAAGCTAGCGTGCACAAGCTAGCAAGCTACGGAGTTTGATGCCAATGTATTTCTCCCCCGCCCTCAGCGACCGCTTTCTCACTTGCTTGCCCACCCGCACACTCACTGACGTCACTCACCTGCTGCCAGACATTAAAGGGCCACACACATATGCTACTCTCATAACAAAGTGTTTAAAAACGAGTATGCAAGTTGGACAAATGAGATGCCAAATCCAACCACTTTCATGTGGTATTGGACAGAAAGGAGGACTTTTTTTTTCCTCCATTTGAAAATGCGGACGTTATCAGCACCACTGTCTGATTCCAATCAATGCAAGTCATCAGAATCAAATACACCAACTTATATTCTTGTCTTCATAAAAGAAAGGAATCTATGTGTGTTAAACATGCTTGTATTATCATTAAACACCATTAACTTGTTAACAAATATATCTCTTGCATAAATAAATAAATATAAATTATAAATAGGAATGAGGTAGATCTCCTCGACTTGGTCAATTGAAAAGTAGCTCGCCTGCAGAAAAAGTGTGAGCGCCCCTGGTGTACAGGGTTACAGAACAGGAACTCTACGCTACGAGGCGCCCCGTAAAAAATGGGAAAAGGTAAAAAGCTTTCATTGGAAAAGATTTCATGGGATTTAGCGATTAGGAGTGACAGATTGTTTGGTAAACGTATAGCATGTTCTATATGTTATAGTTATTTGAATGAATCTTACCATAATATGTTACGTTAACATACCAGGCACCTTCTCCGTTGGTTATTTATGCCTCATATAACGTACACTTATTCAGCCTGTTGTTCACTATTCTTTATTTATTTGAAATGTCCTTTCAAATGTATATTCTTGGTGTTGGGTTTTATCAAATACATTTCCCCCAAAAATGCGATTTATGCGACAGTGTGACGTATATATGTTTTTTTCATTCTTTATGATGCATTTTTGGCAGGTGCGACTTAAACTCCGGAGCGGCTTGTACTGCGAAAAATATGGTATATAAAACGTTGATGGAGAGTTTTTAAGTTTTTTTAGAGGGCTTTTAAGGCTACAACGGCATCATAGCTCGGTTGGTAGAGCGGCCGTGCCAGCAATTTGAGGGTTGCAGGTTCAATTCCCGCTTGCGCCATCCTAGTCACTGCCGTTGTGTCCTTGGGCAAGACACTTTACCCACCTGTTCCCAGTGCCACCCACATTGGTTTAAATGTAACTTAGATATTGGGTTTCACTATGTAAAGCGCTTTGAGTCACTAGAGAAAAGCGCTATATAAATATAATTCACTTCACTTCACTCTGATTCGCTACATTTTCCAATATTTTTTTAAAATCATCTTTAGAATCCTTAAAAAAAGGAACACATGTTTTTTTCCTTCATAATGATTGGCAACGATTGGAAAAAATTCTAAAAAAACGAGTAGAGTTTCCCTTTAAGTGCTTTTAGATCCAATCCAATCCACTTTATTTATACAGCACATTTAAACAACGAAAATCTTTCCAAAGTGATGCACAACAATATTAAAAACAAGATTCAAATACTATCCTTAGCTCCACCAATGACTGAATAAAACAAAATAAATACATATAAAAACAATATAAAAAATAAATTCGG